>NW_027211737.1:777500-1037500 GCF_022749685.1 Semicossyphus pulcher | reverse complement strand
TACCCTAAAGGTCAAAGGTTCCTCTCCTGTTTAATGGAGGCCTGCTGATGCTGTAGGTTTGTTTTCTTTGGAAAGTTCTAAAACACAGTTTTCTGTAGAGAACTCTGATAGATGGAGTCTTTGACTTGACTTGTCGGTGTAGGAGCAACTCTTCCAGCAACATGATTTAAATGTGTGTGTTTACTCCTCTCCCTTTCAGGATTATCAGATCATTAAGAAATCAGCTCGGTCCCTCAGCACGGTTCAAGTGGAGTCTCCATGGCGACTGGCCCAGCCGTCCATTATCTCCAGTATCGTGCTGATGAAAGGCCAGGGCAAGGTGAGCGCTCTCCTCTGACATGAACACTGACATAAATTATGCTCAGAGGATGAACTCAGCGTGTGTGTGTGCGTATGTGTGTGTGTGCGTGTGTTGTCCTCACGTGATTTATTAACTCTGACATTATTAATGTTTCTGCTCTGTATCTCATGTTGGTGCTGCAACATCGCACTGTTACCACATGTTTATATTGTCGTGCCTTTCATTATGCACACTTAGTATCATACCGTTTATAAAATGTCAGGAATATATATGAGGCATTTTTTCTTCTGGATGGAACATGAGGAGGCACTGAGGGAGCATTTTGTTGCCTTAGTTTGGTGCAGATTTTACTGACACAGAAACGATGTGACTTATTACAGTCGTTCACCCCTGACCTCCATCAGCCAGCAGACAAACAAATATTCACCTCCAGCTGCTGACTGAAGTCTGAGGAGAAACATTCACTAGACTTCAAAATAGATTCTTCTAAGAAATAAGATGAATGAAAATGTGTCATCATTGCATCAGGATGTTGAACTGTGTATGTCCTCGATCTCGTCCTCCTTGCTGCTCTGCATGTATTAACAAAACTTTACATGTGTTGACTCAAGAGGCTTTTTTAATGATCAAACCTAAACATGACTACTGTAAGTGATGATGCTTTAAAACATTGAGGGTCACCATGGTGATGCAGTAGTTAGCACCATTGCCAATGTGCATCTGCCAATGACTGAATTTAAAGATGGCGGACGTCTCCTCCTCCTCTCATTAAAGTGAAGCCTAAACCCCCCCGGAGCGGGCGCTGCCATGTTGCTCATCTGTATCCAGAGTGTGTGCAGTAGAGATCGGCTGGTGGAGCCGCAGTATCAACGTCCCGCCTCTTCCTCTACCCGACACACACCTTTACCTTGTGTCCTTGCCGTGTTGGAGCCCTCAGGTGTCCTTGCCGTGTTGGAGCCCTCAGGTGGCCTTGCCGTGTTGGAGCCCTCAGGTGGCCTTGCCGTGTTGGAGCCCTAAGGTGTCCTTGCCGTGTTGGAGCCCTCAGGTGGCCTTGCCGTGTTGGAGCCCTCAGGTGTCCTTGCCGTGTTGGAGCCCTCAGGTGGCCTTGCCGTGTTGGAGCCCTCAGGTGTCCTTGCCGTGTTGGAGCCCTCAGGTGGGCTCAGTCTGCAGCAGAACAGCTTCTTGTGTCGGTCTGAAGCAGATATTCACGCTTATGGAAAGTTCAATAACTGTAGTGTTAGTGTTAGTTACGTCTCCTCTCGCCGTTCCTCCTCTACTCTGCTACTCGGGAACAGAACGCTGCAGGAGCCCCATTTGTCAGCAGAGTTGTCAATCATGAGGCCACACCCCCTTTTTATAGCATTAAATAACTAATTAAAAGTAAACTTGTCAGAAAAAGGAACACTTGGACATAAATCACCATGATAATAACTAGCTATAATGACAGAAACCATGTTTGAGAAAAATGTATTTGACGTGTATTTTGATTTTATAGTTTGACTCATGTCCCATCTGTTAACATGGAGGAGGCGGGCTTTATGAGCTATACTGCAGCCAGTCAGCAGGGGGCAACAGAGAGGGTTTGGCTTCACTTTTAGGGAGCTGTCATGTCGGACATCTTTTTATACTGTCTGTGGTGTCTACCTTCTCATCCAAATATTGGCACTTCTGCCTCCAAAAAAACAATGGGTTAGAGTTAGGGGGGCATTAGGTGGCCTAGTGTATCAAGGTTATTATTATATATTATATATATTTTGATGTCGTGTAGCAGGATAGAGAACGGGCACTATGTGAGTCAAGCTGTGAATGTATAAGAGATGAGATGCAGAAGCTTTAAATGCAGCGTGGAATGTGCGTTCTCTCTTGAATCACAAACAAATTTTCTATAAAAAAATAAACTGAGTCACGTTTTATTTAATCCTTGCTCTGTCCTCTGACACTCACTGAGATGTAACTTGTTCAGGGTCTTGGATTCAGTATAGTTGGAGGTCAGGATTCAGCTCGAGGCCAGATGGGGATTTTTGTCAAAACCATTTTCCCCCACGGAGCTGCAGCCGCTGATGGACGACTGAAAGAGGGTAAACCAGTTTTTTTATCTCTTTCACTGAACAGAGAATATACATGACCACAAAATATGAGAAACTGTGATCTTCATTTACTGACTGTTTGCTTCTCTGTGCAGGAGATGAGATTCTGGAAGTGAATGGAGAGTCTCTGCAAGGACTCACACACCAACAGGCCATCCAGACCTTCAAGGTAGAACTCCTGTTTACAGCAGTGTTGTTGAAGTCTCTGAAGTCAGACATGAAAAGATGCAGAAATGTAGCTGTAGAGAAAACGTAACAGATGTCTGTTTTTATTTTCAGACAAAACAATTGGCCTCATGCAGCAACGGTCTCTTAAATTTCTCTTAAATTTTCTTTTAATTTTCTGTTAAGAGAAAAAATAAGAAAAGTCAACCAGATGCACCAAATGTTCTTAACCATCCCAATCTGCTCTTACCCAGGAGAGCTGAATGAAGAATCCCACTTGATCTCAAACTGGAGGGGCATGGTTGATCTTTTGTAATTAGCATAGTTAACACCCCTTAAAGACCATTAAAGGGCAGGTGCATGTTGCGCTGTGTGCAGATTGGGCACAAGGAGCAGAAGAAATGCCACCAAAAAAGGCTGTAAGAAGAAGAACTACAGCAGTAGCCAAATCGAAGTATGTATGTGTTAAGTCACTATCCTCGCTGAATGAGGTAACACAATGGTGATTATACCTATGGCAAGGCAAGAGTCAGCATCATGACAAAGGGACCAAATGTGGACGTCTGGTTAAATTTCTGTGTATCACCATTAGGTGCCGCCACATAGAAGGAAACTGAGAACTGTCTAACAGGAACATCAAACATGCAGCCAAGACAAAAGATCTGTGAAGCTGTGAATGCCGTGTCCGCAGAGGGACACACGGTTACTGAAATAAAAAAAAGTGGTTTGATGTGAAGATGGAATCTTAAATGGCTCAGCAGCTATTCATCCGCCTCATATTAGGTCTGTGCGATCTCTCAAAGTGCGCTCTCTGAATAAGGCCTGGGTGGCCAAAGCATTTAACAGCAGTATTTAAGCCATTCAGAAGCAGAAAGCACACAAGCATCCATTTTATAGTCTTAACTGGGATCAATTGAACAATAGTATCTCTTTAGCCCAATCATTTAATAATCCAATCATTATAATTACCCTAAAAACATATATTGATTTAAATTTGATTATAAGATGCATTTTTTATGTTTCTCAGTTTTAAAACTTATATTTCCGTGCATTGGACAAACATTTGTGGACTGTGAAAACCGGAGGTTTTATTTTTATCTTGGTAAGAGTGCTCTCCACCAATCATAACATTTTCTCTTACCTGAGAGAAGAGCAAAAATAAGAAAACATTTGTTCGTATATCGCTTTTTGCATGAGGCCCAATGTCTGACTAATATATCAAAGTCATGATCACATGTTTCCATGGCGGAAACAAGCACTTTTTTTGAAGAATTCTTTGCTTTAAATACCTTCTGCAGCTCAGTCAGAGTGAAACGTTAAAACAGTTTAATCTCTCCCTCCTTAACATGTAACCTCTTTTCTCTTCTTCCAACAGCAGCTGAAGAAAGGTGTCGTGACTCTGACGATCCGGACTCGTCTCCGCAGTCCCAGCCTGACCCCTTGTCCGACCCCAACCCTTCTCAGCCGCTCCAGCTCACCAAACTCCAACACCAGCGGAGGGACACCCGTCCCCGCAGGGTTTGAAGAGGCTGAGGGCCGCAGGGGCCCCGGTCCTGGTCCCAAAGACTGCATCATCATGGAGGTCACACTCCATAAAGGTGAGCTGAGAAGCCCCTGACTCAGGAGCAATATTAAGGTAAAGACTGATGTTGATGATAAGATTGGCCCTGTGATGGGGCTGAGGTCAGGGCTGTTTCTGCTGAGAGACTGACAAGTTTAAACAAAAAGAATCAGAATTAAAAGCTGTCGTCTAAAATATCATTGTAAGCTATGAGTACATGCCCTCAGTGCAGCTGGGGGCCAGGACCAGGAAAGACAGACCTGAAACAACACTTGAATGTCTGTCCTGAACTGCTTTTTGCAGCTTTAATAACACCTCCACATGTTTTTTGAGAACATTTGTTTTCTAATAGTGAATGTGGATGTTTTCAGAGCCTGGTGTCGGTCTGGGGATCGGAGTTTGCTGCCTGACCCTGGACAACTCTGCTCCTGGTATCTACATCCACAGCCTGGCTCTGGGCTCTGTGGCCAAGATGGACGGAAGGGTCAGGTAAGAACCTCAGAGTCCTCAAAGGAGATCTTCTAAAAGTTCTTGTTGTTTCCACTGACAGGCTAAGATTGTTATTCTAAGTGTCTGACAACATGACAGAAAGGATCCCTACAGAGATAGACCTTTTTGTTTCAGAGGAAGATGATTGTTTTAACCACAAACAGACATCACATCGCTCTCTGCAAACACACCAGACTCCATTGAGAAAAACAGTTATTTAAGCTCACAAAGAAAGAGGTTACTGGTCCTCTGCTTCCTCACTGATACTTTTTTTTGTGCTGTTGTTTGGTTTACAAATACTGTCATTGACCTGAAGTAACTATTTAAAACGCCAAAGTCACATAACTTCACAAACAAACTCACTGATAGAGGCAGCAGTAGGCAACTGTAAAATGACTGTATTAGTGAGTGGAGTCTGGTGTGTTTGCAGAGAGCGATGTGACCTATGTTTGTGGTTAAAATAAATCATCGTCCTCTTGAACAAAAAGGTCTATCTCTGTGTTTGCCTGTTTTTGCATGTCCCAGTGTTGAAGTCTGTGTTCTCTGTGCAGTCGTGGAGATCAGATCCTGGAGGTGGACTCAGTCAGTCTCCGCCACGCTGCTCTCAGTGAGGCCTACGCCATCCTCAGTGAATGTGGACCTGGACCCGTCAGTCTCATCATCAGCAGACACCCCAACCCCAAGGTTAGAGCATGTGTGTCTCTGTTTATATAGTTACATCTGTTCTCTTTTAAGATGTTCAAATGATCTCTACTGTTAAAGAACTGCATGTTCAAACACACCATGAAGTGTCTCACAGGGCACTAAGAGGGAAAAAGCCCCACAGCAAAGCCCCATCCCATTCTTATCTTTGAGATAGCTGTTTTATGTCGGCATCCCACCAGGAGGCGAAATTCAAGTTTGTCAGCCATATTTGCTCCTGGTAGACCAGTGAGGGTTCACTAACAGAGCCACTGTGGCTCAGTGGTTGTAGAGTCGGTCGTCTTTCAATCGAAAGGTTGGAGGTCGATCCCCAGCTCCCTCGACAACGTGTTGAAGTGTCCTTGGGCAAGACACTGAGCCCCAAATCGCTCCAGGTGGCATAGCCAATGGGTGTGAATGTGATGGCTGACAGTTGGGCACTTTACATAGCAGCCTCTGCCATCAGTGTGTGAATGTTTGTGTGAATGGGTGAATGTGACATGTAGTGTAAAAGCAGCTTTGAGGGGTAAGACTAGAACAGAGACATATAAGTACAGTCTATTTAGACCATTTACCAATAACACTCTTCAGTTTTCACTCTTTATGAGTCCAGCTGTTCCTCATGTCATTATGCCAACATATTCTGCACATATTTACATTTTTTTATCTATATATTTTAATGTGTTCATATGGTGCTTTCATGGCTCTGACACAGTGGTGACTAACTCCTGAACCTCGTTGTGTCTCGTAAGGTGTCGGAGCAGGAGATGGATCAGATCATAGCTCGATCAACACTCAGGGACAAGATGAGCAAAAACAGACTCTCGTCTCAATCCTTAGGTCTGACATCTTAACCTTTACATTTTCTTCTTATCATTATATAGATAAACACAGTATACATGTCCGTGTTACACAGTGAGCACCAGGGTTTAACTGCCATGTTTGTAACCTGCAGGTGTGTCCTGTAAGAGTCCCGGCCCAGCAGTGAAGGAGCGGCAGGGAGACGGCTCACCCGCTCTCAGCTGGACCATGAAGAGGTTCCTCGAACCGGCCAGTAGAGTAAGAGTTTATTCAATATGTTAATTTTTAGTTCAATATATTGTTATTTCTAGGATCAGACAGACACATTGATCAGCTCTGTTTCCCTCTGCTTCATTGGGACACATGGAGACACTCACTGAGACATGATTCCAACAAAGGGACCCTCAGCTATATACTCACCTCTTCTGAAATGAAACATATGAAGGAGATGTTGTTTTGGAATGTAAAGTATTATTATAGATAAAATGGGTTCAGATCAAGTGTTTCTTACCAAAACACACTTTGCGCCCTCATAATTACTGGTTATTGCCAATGGGAGGCACTCAATAGCACAAAAATTGAAATCTTCTAGATTGTATCTTTGATGTCCACCGGCTGTTAGTCTTCTTCTGCTGTTTGAGACGACTCAGAAAACATCAACTTGAACCCAAAAACATGACGTCACATGGGACTATTATTTCCTCGTGATTCAGGTGACCCACCACCTCTGTGTTTCCAGTGTAGGATGAGTACAGGATGAGTACAGGATGAGTACAGGATGAGCACAGGATGAGCACAGGATGAGCACAGGATGAGCACAGGATGAGTACAGGATGAGTACAGGATGAGTACAGGATGAGTACAGGATGAGCACAGGATGAGCACAGGATGAGTACAGGATGAGTACAGGATGAGCACAGGATGAGCACAGGATGAGCATAGGATGAGTACAGGATGAGTACAGGATGAGTACAGGATGAGCACAGGATGAGCACAGGATGAGTACAGGATGAGTACAGGATGAGTACAGGATGAGTACAGGATGAGTACAGGATGAGTCTTTATATTTTACTCAGATTTGGATATGATGCCAAGGCAAACATTCACTTCTTATTGTTACTGTTGCTGGGCTCCCACACGGTACCTGTTGAAAGATAGTGAAGTGTTCCCAGCTGCATGCCGCCCTTATTCATCTAATCATTACTATAACTTGCTCTTTAGATCGATTTGAGCGTGCTCATTCTGTCAGTCTCTATGAAATGTCAAACTTTCTGTTCCACATAGAGCACAGCCGACATGACTCTACATAAAGAGAAAAGATCTTTGAAAAAAGCAGGAAGAAAAGAAAAAACGATGCAAGAAATCTAATAAGATAAAATATGACCTTGTACTCCCGAGACGTTTCATTAATACTTCTGTTGAATAAATATAGCGAGTAATCTTCACTGGAATGTTTAACTGACCAATAATTGACATGACACACACACACACGCACACGCACACGCACGCACACACACACACACACACACACACACACACACACACACACACACACACACACACACACACACACAGACAAGATTGCTACAGGTCCTTTATTACTGTTCTGTGCAAAACTGTCTGAATTGAGGTTACATGTTCACGTTTACTTCAGTCAAATAACGGCTCGGTGAACAGGTGCCAGCAGGAAAACAGAGCTGATGACTGAATGAAAACTGGGAGCTGGGTGGAGTTTCTACGGCTCAGTGGAACAGTCTCAGGCTGAGGGACGTCGTTTACCCTTTCATCTGCATGTTTGAAAGCAACTTCCTTTTGAGTCATTGTGTGAATGGGAAAATGTACAAATTATTTTTGAGAACTACTTTAAAATGCATGCTGCTTCTTCTACGTTCACTTTTCTCCAGCAGGGGTCGCTGAGCTCAGAGACAGAGTTGTCTCAGTACTTCCCCCAGGACATCTCCAGCCACTCGTTCCTCTCTGACTCCATGCTGACGAGCTCCACCAGCGATGAGGCACTCCACCAGAAGAGCTGCAGCACCTCCATGGATGAACACTCATCACAGCCACACGGTAACTGTTAACCCCTTCAAACACCAGGGGAGGTTTAAAGGTAATTTCACAGGAAGGACATTTCGCTCCAGAGCAGAGTCACATGTTATTCTCAGAGATGGATTTGATCAGTCCACGATCGGAGCACCTGATCAAGGTTTTCAGTTACTCCAGGTCTGATTACTGCATTAAATGAGACCTTTAGGAATGCAAGTTTAGCTTTAGTACACAGAGATGATCATGAATGTTTCCATGGAGATCAAACAGCAGCATCAGCACATACAAGTGTTATGATGTTCAGGACCAGTTTTTGGGACACATTTTTTTGTTGGTCTGAGTAAGAATCTGCTCTTTGTCTGTCTCCAGTTGGGAATGAAAAAGATGTGTTTAATTGTTGTTACCACACCTGCATGTCATTCTCAGCTTTCACCCCGTCTCAAACACACGTGGAGAGCAGCCCTGTGTACAATGCACCCCCAGACAAGAACCCTGCCCCCACCCACGACCATCAACACGAGGCCGTATGCCCACCCATCGCTGTCTCCAGTCCCACCTCAGTGCGGAGCCCACTCCTCCGACAGAGACGTGTGATGTGCTTGGAGGACCAGCTCAGTGAGGAAGAGGACTCTGACAGCGCAGGGCTCTTCCACAGAACAGCCAAACCGGACTCTGTTACCCTCGGTGACGCCCAGGAACCCCACATCGTGTCTGCTATGTCTTCTTTAAATGTAGATGGAGACAGTGAGGATGGTGGAGATTTGCAGAGGTGTGGAAGCACTGAAGTGAAGACACCTCTTTATGGTAGTTTCTCTCAGTGTGACGAAGGTATCACCAATCAGTCTGGGCCCCCTGGTTCTGAGTCACCCTTCATGCCTATCCGCTGCCCCTCTGACAACAAAGCAGGGTCAGGTAATCTGACCATCACCTGTGAGAGCTACTCTAACAAAGAGGATGGACAGATGGAGTCAAAGCGCTCCCCCAAGCTCGAGCATAAAGCAGTGATGCGGGTCAAAAGTATGATGAGCACTGAGGCACCAACCCTGACCCAGCAGCAGAAGTCCAGAGTGGATGAGCCCTCTCCAGACCTGACCCCATCCCAGCCCCCACCCCCGGCCTCACAGGCTGGAAGAAACAGCAGGGCAGCGGCTGGGCTGATACCACATCCTCACTGTAAGAAGGGACAGGCCAGTGAGCTTGCGGGTGTTTGTACCATCGACACTGTGACTCTGTGGAGGAGAGAAGACGAATCCTACGGCCTCGACCTGGAGATCATGTCGTCCCCTCTGAAGGTCATCATTACGGGGTTAAAGCCTGGAGGAGCAGCAGACAGGGTGCGTATGACTTTTTTTATTTATATAGTAAAACACAACACAAGTTTTCTTATGACACTTTACATCTAGAGCAGGTCTAGATCTTGGATAGAGCATGATGGAGGAGTAGGAGGAGTCTTCTGGTGACTGTGTCAGGGTTAATATCACTGCAATGTGTCATAACCCCGCCCACTCTCTGTATGAACGCTCCAGACTTTTACCTGCTGCCTTCTCACATCAGATCACACTGACTTTTGCTGCAGGAGAAAGACTTTCCAAAGTTGGGGTGAACAGATTCAGACATTTGTGTTCACACATGCAGCCCTCCTGGACAATGGCTTTACATTTTCAGGAGTGCAGTGCAGGTGTGAAAGGGGCTTAAGACACTTCAGGTATCTCAAGCAGCCCTGCATTCTGCGAGCTTTCATACCAGTCCAACATCAGACTTTCTGCTGAACCTCTCAGAAAGAGTAACTGCTTCTTTGGCATTTCATGGCGTTTGTGAATCTAATGCGCGTTTAATCCCCCTTACAGGGATCTGCAGGCAAGCTGTGTCCTGGAGATGTGATTGTTAAAATAGGAGAAAAACTGGTTTGCTCCTCAAGCTACCAGGAAATCTGTGAGCTCATGCTAAACCTCCCAAAGACACTGTCCATGGAAGTGAAGAAACCAGTTTCAGGTGAGAGCGGAAGAAAAAACCTCTCTGTTCTGGATTAAAGGGAGTTTAGCATCAGCATGGATGCCAATATTTACATTACGAGCCCAAACTAGTCTCTGTAAATGTGTGCTCAGACCAAAAATGAATAGAATTTTTCATGTGCTGCAAAATCAATGCAAAGACAAAAAAACATGAATCAAGTGATTTTGTGTCATTCACAAGTTTAATTTCTTCTGTTCACGTTAGAAGATCTCGTGATGCTGTGTCACAAAAGCCTTTCAGAGCTGAGATTCTCTAGATGTCCTGATGTTGCATCAGAAACAGTCCAACCAAACTCCATTCAAAAAAACAAGCATTTACAAACCTGCATCATGATGTTATTTCAGCATCCTTTAGCTTGTTAACTGTAATAAATCACAGTGGAGTGGGTTAGAGTAGTGCGAGCAGCACCCCCCATACCCTCCTTTGTCTTCTTGTTATTAATGTATTGCAGTAGTGTAATAGCAGTGTTTTTTAAGTTACATAATTGTTCTCCACTATCAGCTGTGATCTTTTCAAAAATGAGTATAAATACACAATATTTCTATAAAATCAAAACAATATAGAGGTAGGCATCCATTCATCCATCCACAAAAAACATTTGCAAACCTGAAAAACTAAACATTTATCTTGGTTTGCTTTTGGGTTTTGGACTTTGGAAGACCTGGAAGTTGTTGTGAACAAACATTGGTATTCGAATTGTTAAAATGCAATCGAAGTTAGCGTCCTGACTAAACTTTCACCCTGTTCTCAGCTGTAGATCGACTGTCCAGTCTGATGATGTCATCAGGAAGCAGTGATGGAGCCACCAGACCGAAAACCAGATCTGTTCAGGGGACGTCTGATGAAGGACCAAAAACAAGTGAAAATTCAGGCAATTCCAAACATAAAATCCCGACAGACGACGAGTTTACGATACCCATCACTAATATAGATGATATTTTGTCAGGAGTGGGCCCCAGCAGTGATAAAGACACAAACACAAAGTTCCCCTATGAGACATTACCCACTGAGCCCGGACCATGCTATTCAAACCAACCCGCTGTGACTCCTCGTGAGGACACTGAGAGTCGGGTTCAAACACCGTCTGGTCCTAACATCAGGGAAGCAGGAAATCCTGAAGATGCCCTCCTCTCTGTGGAGACTATACATGTGAACCAGCTGAAGGAGAACAGGCCTGACGCTGGTCCGAAAAGTATGTACAGCACAGGAGATGACAGTGAATCAGACAGTGACTCCACCACTGACAACAGTGTGGTGGTCAATAAGATGGCTGACAGTGGTCATCATGAGCCTTCATCAGATGAGGAGGAAGTCGAGCTTTGTTCCTTTGATGTGCAGCAAACTCATTCAAGCCACTCACCAAAGGGGTCTGCACCTTCTCACCAAACCATCAGTCAGAACACAAACATGGATCAGACGGTGGCGGGGCTGAAGGTCTCCTCTGAGGTCTCTCTGACAGACAAAGAAACATCACAGTGCTCTCAGGTCTTCTCTACGGGGCGAGCATGCCAGCCCCCCAGCCCTATGATACCTGTGTCTTCTATAGATCGCCACACAAACAGTGCCATTGAAACCTGTGACAAGGTTAAAGCATGTGGGGCGTCCAGCTGTGGAAGCCTGAGCGTTTACAGAGGACCCTCCCCACCAGATCCCCACAGTGTCACTCAGGGCGTCTCTGCTAATGTAAATGCAGATTCCTCTCTGACCTCAGACGTACTGAAGCATCTGAAAACACAAACACCTCGATCACCCTCAGTGGAATCAGATCCCTCAGGTTTAAGCATCAGCAGATTGGATACCAGAGTGTCAGGACACACAGAGAAGGTGTTGGAGTGTAGAACTAACTCCCTGCTAAAAAAGACCTCTGAGCTGAAACTCTTTGATCATTCAGACTCTTCTGTGTCCAGTCTGAACTCTAAACCTCAGGCTGAGACTCATATAAAGACTAACAGCAGTACGCCCAAACTGAAGGGTCTGAGTATTAAGAGTAGGAACCAAGAACCTACCAGGAGTGACAGTCCTTCAAACACAAAAGTTTCCTCGATCAATTCGACCAAGTTATCACCCACAGCAACCCTTTCCAGCCTTTCAAAGACCATGAACCAGCCTGAAACGAACAGCAGTCTCTCTTCACCCAAAGTAAGTGACAAAAGACAGGTCACAGACGAGCACGCAGCCTCAAATGGCACATTACAAACTGCACAACTGGCCAGGGACAAGGAGGTCCATGTAGAGTGCAATCAGACGGCACAATCACAGGTTCGATCCCACCCACCAGCCACTCAGAGGACGTTTATTGAAGTGCGGCTTTCGACCTTATCTGGTCCATCGACATACAGTGAAACAGGTCATTCAAAAGACTCTAACCTCACTGAAAGAGACACAAACTGTGCAGCGGAAAAAACTAACGGCATGGTCAGAAACACAGTGTTCAGCTCACTCTGTTTAACTAAGGAGACAACCACGAGTAATGGCTCCAAACACAGTCTTAATGTGGAGACCAGCGAGAACCTGAAGTCCAGCATGTCCAGACTCTACATAAAGACGATGGAGAGGCAGAGTTTCCCCTCTGACTCTGCGCCGCCTGCAAAGTACAATCCCTTCTCTGTGCGGCATAAGATCAAGTCCTTTGAGAACCTGGCTCACTTTGACAAGCCTCTGGCCAGAAGCAGTGACATCCAGTCCTACGCTCTGGCATATCGAGCCTCGCTCAACCAAAGGATCGCCGGTTACATGGACCTTGTTAATTCCACTGACTGCCAGGCACGGCAGAGGAGCTTTAGCCCTTATGTGGACAATATAATCCCCACCAGCCCCTGCTCTGCTCTGCTGGGTAAATCTCCATCCAGCATTGCACTGATAAATCTCGAGCTTCCTGATTCCAGCTGTAGCACAGCCCCTCTGTCTGAGTACAGTCCTGAGGCTGCAGGTCACAGAGCTTCGGCTGGGACCCCTCAGGTAATGCGGAGGAAGCACGGTAAGCTGGCCCGCAGCAGGCTGAGGCAGCTCAGGGCTCTCAGTATGCCTGAGCTGGAAAAAATCTGCACAGAGGACTTTACCACAGGGACAGCTGTGGAGACTGACATACATCCCACTGAACACATGACAGCCACAGTGACTGAGAGCCGCCAACCTTCAGCCCTGACAAAGATGAGCCGGGCTGATGTTGGATCCTCTGAAGACCCCCCTCAAAGAACCCCAGAGACCCCCACACAGGCTGGCTGGTCCATCAGGTGAGGAGTTTAAAGGGGGCAATCACCTGAAACCCAACGCAATGACATTTTTCCATTACTTAGAAAATATCATGAGTATTTTAAAAATTTTGCAATTTGCTAAGATTTGGGATAACATATATTGTGACATTATTACTATTTCCTTTATCCAACAGCACAGTATGTTCCCAAAGGAAAACCATTTCAGATCTGTTTGATACAATAGGATAAAGGTTTGTTAGGACCAAAAGCGAAGCTAAGAGATGACACACAATGTTTCCATCAGAGAGATCCTGGTACAGATCCTAGCTAACAGCTTCAATGCTTCTCTCATGCAGTTAGTTTGGTTAGAATGTATCCTAAAGCCAAGGAGGTAGGAGGAGGTAAGAGCTTCTGTTTATATCCAAATCAAAAAGTGAGGGTGGGGCTATTTTATATTAGTGTGGAGCATGTGGTATCAATACAATAATTGCAATTCATCAATCTTGCATCATTTGAACATTATGTTGTACCCACACTCACGCATTGCATGGCTAAAGTAGCTGTAATGTAACAGAAATACAAGCCTTTCTTCTCCAGCTGCATCTGAATGTTCGGCCACTGTGACACGTTGGAAGGAACAGTAAAACATTGTGTTCATTTGTTGGTTTGTATGGTTGACACTTCCAGATGATTGGGACTCAGATGGATCAATTAATAGTGCATCAGTAAGGAATATATCATTGTAGAAATCTTGGTAAATGCAATCATTTTGTCTGAGCTCTCAACATTACTAGTTAATTTTTGGGGCATCTATTACTGACATGACACCTGATAACACACGTGCACCTTTTAATTTCTCGTGTTTCCTTCAAAGATTAAAAAGAGTAGTTTTATCTGAAATGTTAATCATGAGAAAAATGTTGACCATGTTTTAAATGGACTCTTTGTGTCTCCAGTTTGAAGGAGCTGTCAGCCTCTCCTGCGAGTCAGCGGAAACTGCTTACTCTGACAGTGAAATCAGACGTGTCGGCTCTGCTGCAGGAGGCCACGGCTCTCTCTGACGTACGTTACAGACCTAGTTAACATGTTATTTAATGTATAACACATCCAATAGACTTTTCTCTCTCTGTATCTCTCCTTGACTCTGTGTGTGAACTCTGCAGGTTAAAAGCGAAACTCACCTTGTCGTCCTAAAGAAAGAAGAAGGATCAGGACTTGGTTTCAGCATCGCTGGAGGAGTCGACCTCGAGCAGAAGGCGATCACTGTGAGTACAGAACGTAGAGAATCAGACACCTCCTGTTCAATTGCAAAGCTGTACGTCAGTCTGAGTTTAATGATGTAAATGCATCCTTAACTGTTGTGTTTCTCGATACTGCCACTAGGGGGAGTTAAATGTCAGAATTTTCCAAACCCTTCACCAGGGGTATTCAATTAAAACTGAAAGAGGTCCAGTTAGAGACATTTTTCTCAAGCAAAGGTCCGAAACATCACAATGTCTAACTTACATTATGATTATATACCGAACATTTTGAATATCTGTCAAATCAAATTAAGAAAGTTCAATTAGGTTAAATAGTTTGGCAACTATGCTTAACTTTCACATAGAACTGGAGGGAACTCTCAGAATATAGCAATATAATTATGACTTCACTAATGGCAGGGACACATAGCATGTGTTTGTATGTTGGGGGTCTGGGGGTCTCCCCCAGGAAATTCTGAGTGTCAATTTATTTCCTGTATTTGGTTTATTTTTGAAAATGAAAACAAACACTTTTTTTTTTAACCAATTAATCAAGATTTAAAGAGCCATAATTCACACGGCTGTATAATGTTGTCCATGCAGAAAACAAATGAAAGAGAGGGACAGCTTTACCTCTTCACTGAAGCTGCTCTCTCTCTGCCTCCTGACAGAATCATCGAGATTCAACCAGGACGATTCACTTTATATTTTATTTTATGTCTTGCTGAAAAGCAGTTGCAGTGAGATTTTTTAAAACTGGTAATGTCTGTGAAATAAACAATTTGTAAATGCACTGTACACTGACAGACCTGGAGAGAGAGCGAGGGAGGGAGAGCGAGGGAGGGAGAGACAGACAGACAGACACACAGACAGACAGACAGAGTGACTGAGTCAGACAGTGTCAGCGTTGAATAATCACCACGGTCACTGAAGTCTAAAAGCTCAGTCTTCTCTGTCCTTCCTCACTTTAAAGCACCATGTCCAGCTGTGTAAACGTAGATTATGCATTAGAGCAAAGTGTGCACAGAAACACAGACAGATCGTGTCTGTTTTATCCACTGAGGAGACTGCATTTAAGTTTTTAACAAGGGACCATCCTGAACCGACGAGGGGGGGAGACGGAGACAGCGCGGGTCGGAGATGTGATCTACATGCAGTTTATCACAGTTTATAATCATGCAGCGCAGTAAGGACACCGGTCTGTGTGTCTCTCATGCTCTGCCCCTGACTCAATCGGGTCACCATCTGTCCCATATTTCCGTGCACAACCTTCATAAAGCATAAACTACATCTCTACATGCTGTGAATGAGATGAGCCTGAGGTGATCCACAGGTCAACGTTAGGAGGCAAGCAGATCATACCACAGATCTGTTTGTGTGTGTTTCTCTGCGTCTGGCTCAATAACGTCACCATCTGTCCATATTTCCGTGCACAACGTTTATAAAGTATTAACTGTCTTTACATGCTGTGAATGACACGAGCAGGAGCTGTAACCCGCGTGCAGTTCATCATAAGTTATAATAATGCTGCGTGGGGGGGCGAGACCGACGCTTCATAACATGGATCTGCGTGTTAATCGCATGGATCTTTCTGTGTGTCTGTCACTGTTAACAGAGACTCCAGTCTGCTGCGTCGTTCATATGTCACTGATAAACACAGAGCTGTGGAGGAGCATCAGGCTTCATGATCAAACTAAGTTTCATGTCATCACGTCAGCTGGTACTCACCCGCTCCCTCTGAGCTCCTGCACAGCGGCTCTCCCCCCTCTGTGCTGTGAGCTCTGTGCTGCACTGCATCACAGTGTTTTTGTATTATATGATGTTTTTAAAGTCTCATTAAGGTGAATGAGACTCGGTGTTTATTTGCATACAGAGCGGGAAAGTGAGATCCAATCACAAGTGGTCAATGAAGACGCATTTGAGGGGCTCGTTGATGCTCGGTGTGAACAGCTGGGCTTAGAGCTGACCACTTGTGATCCGATCACGAAAACCACATGATAATACCAGGTGTGATCAAGGTCTGTGTGTATCTGTATTCTCACACACCCACTTGATCCAGTTGCGATGCTTATGTGACTAACAGATTTGATTGGCTGTGTAACGTCACGTGTGATGATTTACAATAAATGCATCGGCCTGTGAGTTTCCTGGACGCTAAAATCACCACCGAGAGATTGATGCACTTATCAAAACTTTAAATAACCCCGGGTCTGGATCTGGACTGCTTTCCGCCAGTTGGGGACCTAGGCCCCATACACACAGCCGGGTCTTTAATTCATAACTTACAGTATGCAGGTCCTTCTTACACAATCCTGCACGATAGGCAAGGCATGTTTATTTATAAATCACCATTCATACATAGAGCAATTCAGAGTGCTGTACACAGTTAAAAACAGAGCATTAAAAAACATTAAAAGAAAAGCAAAGCAAAATATAGCATTCAAATATAAAACAGGTCCGGTCAGAACAATGCAACAGTATATACTTATACTGAATTATAGTTATAGTCAGTTATACTTTTCCTTATTCTAAAAATTATTTTCCTCTTGGGTCCCAGACCCTGGAGTCCCAGACTCCCACTGCTGCAATGTTCGATCTTCCATTATATTTTAAAGATAGGAAATAGATAAATATGTAAGATCAATTAAAATAAGTCATTAATATTAATCAAAATAGCAGAAGTGCAGACAAGGGGTGCATAGTTAAAAAATAAATATATTAATAAGAATAATAATAATAATTCATCCATTAGAGAGTAAAGTCGGCAGTGTGAAAAAGGAAGGTTTTTAGCTTTGACTTGAAGGTGGTCAGAGTCGGGGCGTGTCTAACATCATGTGGGAGATTATTTCAGGTCTGTGCTGCAGGATAACAAAACGCTGCTTCACCGTGTTTTGTTCTAACTCTTGGACGACCAGTAGGCCAGCCCCAGATGTCCTCAGAGTCCTGAATGTTTCATATGTCACGAGCATATCAGAGATGTATTTGGGGGCCGAGCCACAGAGAGCCATGTACACAAGCAGCGAACTTTGACATCAACTCTCTGAGTTACAGGTAGCCAGTGTAAGGATGTTAAAACTGGAGTCATGTGCTCATATTACTTCGTCAGGACTCTTGCAGGGGCATTTTGAATACGTTGAAGTTGCTGCACAGCTTGAAAGCCCTGTGAACAGACTGTTGCAGCGATCTAATCTGCTGGTAATAAAGGCATGTATCAGCTTTTCAAGGTCTTGCTTTGACATTATTCCTCTGACTCTAGCAGTGTTTTTTAAATGGTAAAAAGCAGAAGAAGTTACTGATTTGATGTGGCCGTTAATGTTTAAATCTGAGTCCAGGATAACACTCAGGTTTCTTGCTTGACTCTTAGCCGTAAGAGAGAGGGACTGACGCTGAGAGCTGACACTGCCTTTCTTTCTGTGGCCCAAAGACAATTATGTTGGTCTGATCTCTGTTAAGTTGGAGAAAATGTTGCTGCATCCAGTCATTGATTTGCTTGATACAGTTACACAGAGATTGAACAGGTCCATGATCTAATGGTGTAAGTGTAATCAATCAAATCAAATCAAATTTTATTTGTATAGCGCCAAATCATAACCAGAGTTATCTCGAGACACTTTACAAAAAGAGCAGGTCTAGACCGACTCTTTGTTATGTTATTTAAAGAGAGGCCCAAGGTCTTGTTCCAGAGGAGGGGGGCCTGGTAATTGAAGGCTCTACCTCCAACACTACTCTTACAGACTTTAGGTACCACAAGCAGGCCTGCATCCTGGGAGCGCAATGTTCTAGAGGGGTAATATGGCACTATGAGCTCTTTAAGATATGATGGCGCCTGACCATTAAGAGCTAGGTGTGTTGCTCCTGGCCAATCACAAGGTAAAATAATGCAGGCCATGCACACTGAATATGATTTGGAACCTGCACATGACCTGTGTATGTGTGTCAGGCTCTGCGTCCCTGTCCGTGCAGGAGTGGTAGACACTAAACATAAATAATCGATCACAAAGTTTCTTTCACAGGGTTTAATACCTCCCTTTGTTAATATGATTGAGAGGCTTCATTTATTACAGGGATGTTAGAAGATGGAACAAACTCTACTTGATAAATAAATGATTTCTAAACATTTTGGTGAAGAATAAATGATTAGACAAAGTCTGCAGTGTTTTAATATCTCTGGACACTGGCTGGTAATACTGGCACATGTCTGTGTTCAGGTTCACAGGGTCTTCTCTAAAGGTGCAGCCAGCCTTGAAGGCACCATCCAGAGAAGAGACAACATTTTATCTATCAATGGCACCAGTCTGGAGGGTAAAACCCACGGAGAGGCGGTGTCCTGCCTCCATCAGGCCCGGCTGTCCAATCAGGCCGTTGTGGTCATCAGGAGAGAGAGAGACAGCAGACAGAGACTTGACATGGCCAACCAGCCACAGAGGACGAGCTCTAACAGGAAGAGGTCTTTGGGAGCTGGAGCAGGTGAGGCTCAGACTGACATCTCTGAGACACAGAGAAACATAATGATGGGGAAATAGTTTATCCTCCATAAATAGAGCTTTTTTCACTGTTGCAGTGTTAGCTGTTATTGGTTAGCAGGAAGTTATCTTTGCTCCATTTCATTTACAACTTTTTATGAGCTTCCTCTCTCTAACATTTCATCTTTTATTGTGGTTGCTGAATGTCTCTCAGTGGTGGACATGGGTCCAGACGGAGCCTTGAGGGTGGAGCTTCATAAGACCTCAGCTGGTCTGGGCTTCAGTCTGGAGGGGGGGAAGTCCTCCAGCCAGGGGGGAGACAGACCTCTGACCGTCAAACGCATGTTTACAGGTGACACATCCCAACACTCCTTCAGGCTTACACTCTTCTGCTCACCCTCAGGTAAAGAGTTTATCTGTAGGTAAGACTGACTGACTGTCGTCCTCTCCAACAGGGGGCGCTGCAGAGCTGTCTGGGTTTATTGAAGTAGGTGATGAAGTCCTGTCTATTAACGGCTGTTCCCTGGAGGGCCTCATGCACCATGATGCCTGGAAAATCATCAAATCCACCGATGAAGGGCCAAACCTGCTCGTCATCCGCAAACCCAGGACCGGACTGTGATGAAAGACAGAAACGGTCCTGGTAAAGAGGACGTGGACACCAGCAGAGACCAGGACAAGCTATTTATCACTTCTGATGGACTCTGTGTGACATCTTGTCCTGTTACACGTGTTTGTACTCATAAAAGGTCGAACTGGATGGACCACTAACTGATGTGATGTGCAATGCTGAATCCTGAGTTCTTCAGATGGACGTGCAGTCACTCTGAACTCCACAGAGAACCATTGTGATGTTTCTTTTTTAAAATAAAGTCGGTATGTGAAAGATCTTTGGCTGATCGTGGTTAAAACAGCATCGATTAAGATCATTATTAACAATGAACGAGGAATAAGTAACAGAGTTTTACATTTTCGGTCTGAGCAGTCCTGCAGAGACGTTGCTGTCCTGTAAAACAATCTAAAGTCCTCACACACATTTCAAACCTCTTTATTTTTCTACTTTGTGCTGTGACATAATCAGTGTGGGATTGTGAGTACAATTATTACTTTATGCTAACTCAGTTACTAGTAAACCAGGCGCGGGCTTGGTGTATCTCCTGGCATCTTTATTTAAAGCCTACATTTAAAATGTCAAACTTTTTCTAAGCACAGGTTCATGAACACGCTCATATAAACATTATGTGAGCTTCTACATTCTCCCACATGAAGCACTTTTCCAGTTTCACTAACACAGTTTGACATACAGCTGGTTGATTCAAAATTATTATTTAATTATTGATATGAAAAATTTACTTCCTACTGTCCCAATGATTCTATCCGATATTATATACGATTGTTTTTACATTACTGATTTTCTCTGCACAGTAGTGCAGTGGTTAGCACTGTTGCCTCACATCTAGAAGGTTCCTGGTTTGAATCCCGGTTCAGACAAAGCGGGCCCTTCTGTGTGTAGTCTGCATGTTCTCCTCGCGCATGTGTGGGTTCCCTCCGGGTACTCCGGCTTCCTCCAACAGTCCAAAGACATGCTGGTTAGGTTCATTGGTGACTCTGAATTGCCGTAGGTGTAAATATGAGCGTGAAGGTTGTCTGTCTCTATGTGTCAGCCCTGTGATTGACAGGCGACCTGTCCAGGTGTAACCCCGCCTCCCGCGACCCTGAACAGTATAAGCAGTAAAGAAAAAGGATGAATAACTGATATCATAACTGGAATTCTATATGTGTGATATATATACTTTTTTGTCCAGTCAAAATGATATCATTTATCTGTCAGCTTATAATCATTACTTGCACAAATGTAATTTTAAACATCAGCAATATGATTTTAACCAGTGAAAATTTGATTTCTGCCAATACAATTATATTTACAATTATTTTGTAGCTAGTCAGAATAAGATTAAGATATCCAAAGCAGCTCTACTGATTGAGTCATAAAGGCTTGCCATAAAGCTCCAGTAGTGTAGCGTATCCTCTGAAGTCAAATAAAATCAGAAAATGTAAAAAGACAAACACTCAGAGTGTAACACTCTGATTTCAACCCTCTCATGAATCTGCAACAGTAGGACTGCACACAGTACGCTTCCACACTGCTGCTTTAACACGTCTTTGATGGGTTTAGAGGAGATGTTCCTTTTCTATTGTTAACCAATCTCAATTTAGTTTCTGGTTAAGCAGTGTCATTAGACAAATTGTCTTAAATTAGGTAAATCTAATCTAATGTATCTAAGTGTGAGGAGCGACCAGCAGAGGTCAGTAAATGCTCACAGACACATTAAATATGATCCAGTTGGTGTTTGTGCACAGCTGCTGACTCTCATGTGTTTCTGTATCTCACTTTACTCTCATTCACTACATGATGTTTAGTGTCATATACTGAGAAACTGAGGAAGGCACTTCCTTTTTAAACTATAACCTGACTGTAATTTAAAGGAACACCTTGATGCATAAATTGACAATGTGTACACTTTGTGACAGTAAAAAAAAATAGGTTCACTCTGGAATATGTGAAACTTGCTGTAAAGATGCAGTTGTACACTTTAAAGTTCCATATTGGCCCGTTTCACAGTGTGAACCGAGGACAACAAATGTTTACTCGTAGAAAGATCAGCACAGAAAAATAATGTTGATAAATACTTCTTCAATACCCATTCAGTGGATGGTTCTTCAGTTTGTCATAAAGTTATGAGAAGGTCCTCTTTATTTTAGTAGTTTTATTGCCTGTGAATGCCTAAGTTAAAGTTTTATTACAATTTACAACCCACTCAGTAGTTGTTGTTGACTGTGGGATCATAAACTGAACAATCTTATGGAAATTACTCACACGACAAGTAAAAGCAAAAACTCTTCCAGCAGACATAAATACTTTGTGTGTTTATTTGCAATATTACTTTATAAAAGTAGGGAATTATAATGAGTGAATGAATATAATCTGTGGAACGGAATCCCTAAGCGGACATGCATGTATACATTTTATTTTCTCCGTTTTCCCGTGAGAGTAACTTCAGTTGTTTTATCCAGCTCTCGACTTATTTATCTCGTTATCTCGAGATGACAAAGTTGGTTTTCTTGTGATAACGGGATCATTTTCTGTCGATGTAGAAAACACATCGGGCTGGTCACTGTGATGTTACAGAGCAGGACATGCCATGCTGCCATCGCCCACACTGATGAGGTATGTTAAGCCTGTTTCTATGTTTGTTTTGTGCTTTTTGAGTAATGATCATGTGACGTTACGGTGGTGCAGCATTGTCATCTCGAGATAACAAGATAGATAAGTCGAGATCTCGAGAAAACAATCGGAAATTACTCCTTATCATGGGAGTAAATAAAATGTATGGATGCATGTCTGCTTAGGGCTTCCATAAGGTGGAGTAAATGATGTGATTGACAGTCAAAACCACTGAAGTCAGTTAATAATAATTTAGAAGAAATGGAAGAAGAAGCAAATCTCACCCTTTGGAGGCTGTAACAAGTACTAAATTTGGTTTGATTATTGCCCTAAAATATTAATCACTTATCAATATTTAAATACATAAATTCCCAAGCTAATTGGTTTAATTAAAAGATAGCAATATAAGTGCCCAGATAAACCTGACAGTCTGTACAGATAGAACACGGAGCAGATGAAGGACTGTGCAGCAGGATGTCGTCTCATGCAGTGGTCGTTCTGCGTTCCCACACATTAAATAAAGATGTCATCACATTACAAAGTGTTGACTTCAGCTTAATGACCATAATCATCTCCACGTTCTGCTGGTTGGAGTAATTTGGACATTTCAGATAAAGATAGCACAGCATAATTCAGTATAATACTTCACCTTTACATGTAATGATTTAATGATTTTAAGTGTAATGAGAGCTGTGGAAATATACGTCAACAAATTCCACTCATAGTGCCAGCAAACAGAAAGTGTCCTCTCAGAGACTCTCAGAGCTCCGTGACTCATTAATGACACTCGTTAATGAGCCACGATAAGTGCTGCAGGCGCACATTTTCTGTGTGTGAGCTGAGCTGTGTGTTAGAGTTAGAGTTAGACAGCAGTCAGTCACTTTGTTTAAACCTCTGTGCTTTAAAGAAACTGTGATGTGGTTGTGTTCAACATAAAGTGACAACAAGAGACACGTCATAATGTTCACTCCCGTCTCACACAGTTACACTTTTCATCAACCCTGCCGCACAGCAGAGAGCAAATTATACACTGAGAATATTTACACAGCGGCCGTTTACGGGATGTAAATTAAATAAATGAAGGTTATATTACTATCGTCATCATTTTGCTACATACTGATTCATGAGCAACAGAAAAGACTATTGATAGTGAAATTCCAGAGGAACATCGGGCCATATTTCAAAGGAAAACTACACATGATTTATTATTAACTACCATTAAACAATAGCTAATGTAAGCATTCATCTACTTCCCAACTAATGTTACCGTTAGCTTGGAAGTGGCTGAATGCTAACAGTGCTTTTTGAAACAGTTTTGCAATACAAAAGGAAAGATGTAAACAGAATGAACTCTTTTAAAACATTTTTTGAGTGACCTTTAGCTTACATCAGACAAAAGCTAATGTTAGCATTCACGTGTAAACACTTCCCAGCTAACCCTACCGTAGGCTAGGACATTCCACGTTTCCTGTCTTGTTGTACAACACATTCCAAAGGAAATGTTATCATTTAGTCATTTCCTAGCTAACAGGAATTTAAGCTAGTAAGTGCCAGAATGCTAACATTGGCTGTTCTTGTTGCTGTTCTAATGGTAGGTTTGACCGTAGCTAATGGGTTTTTGAATATGTTATTTCAATCTAAAATACGGCCTGATGTCCCACTGGAGTTTCACTATCACTCATCTTTCTGTTGCTATCATCAGTTGACATGCAGTGAAATGATCAGAGGAAAATAGCCACTGTGTGAACATGGTGAATGTTAACAGGTAAGCTAATAAGTAAGCTAATAAGGGAAAGCCAAACATTACCTTTAGCCAGCTTACATTACCAAGCCAAACTGTAACCTACGGCAAACCTTATAAACTTGCGTTACAGTAGCATTCATTGGTAAACACTTGATGTTATTCAGAAAAGTGTATTAAACCTGCTAGATAGCTAACTACTTACACTAACCTCCAATATCTACATTTGCTTGTGCAACCAGTAATGGTGGTAACACGTTACAAAGTATCTGTTAGAGTACTCGGATTACTATTTTGTTGTAACAAGTAACATAACGTGTTAGTTCTGCAATCCAAGTAATCTGTTATTTAGTTATTTTTTCACGAACAGTAATCTGTTACTGGAAATAAATTGTCGTATTTCTCTTTTCCTTTTGTTGACACAAAAACAGAAACTCCCTGAAGCTCTGTTTGTTTCTCTCCTCCTTCGTGGCAGGTAGCTGCGTACCAGCAGAAGGTAAACACAGCTGTGTCAGTGCACATGTGTAGCTAGCTAATTCAGCTAGCGGGATGTCAGAAAAGACAGCGTTTACTTTGTGGAAATATTCACATTATTCTGAGTGTTTGGGTGAAAGGGACGAGAACAACATGACGGTGAAATGTAAGCTGCGTCTGGAGGATAAGTGCTCGTCAGCTGGGAAGAGCTCGACTTCAAACGTGAAGAAGTATCTGCAGCTAAACACAGCTCCACAACACTGGTGGAACTAAGAGCCTATGTTGTGTTGTTGTCATGGAAACAGCAGTGCCTATTACTGTATGCCTCTGTCAGACTGTTAGCATCATAAAGAGCTGTAAAGGTTATCCTGTGTCTGTCATTCCTGTCATTAGGCTGCAGAGTTACAGATTATGGGCCGTAAACGAGGCTCTGCAGAGACGGTAGAGTCGATACATTCAAAGGTAGACGCACAGCAGGCTACAGGCCGTCCTGATGATATAACACACATGTGGAACGAGTCACAAAGAGGGGTTTAATTTTTAGTAACACAAAAGTGATCTAACACGTTAATTTTCTCAGCAGGTAACACAGTAACATAAAGAGTTACTTTAAAAAGTAACGTTACTCAACACTGTGTGCAACAGCCATGATCTATCTGCCTCTATTAGCTGCATTTGGGTCCTTACCCTGCTGCCTCACACTGGATTAAAACAAATATGGAACTTTTCACAATTCTGTTTTCCTGTTCTTTATTCAAAACTCAGGATGGAAAACACTTAGATCTGAATTGGAAAATGGATCATCAAATTCTTATTTTTCTCATTTTCCTCTCAGGGCTTCCGTAGAATCACTGCAGAGGTATGTAAACTATTTGGGCTCCAAGTTGTCTCCTCTACTGTAGTTTTCTCCCAAACCACAGAGCTTTTAATCGCAGATATTAATGAATAATCATTTGTCAGCAATATTTGAAAGTGATATGGTAAAATGAAACCATGTGTTTGTTTCGTCCACTGTGAAGTTGTTAATCTTGATGTTTCTGATACACAGGAAAATCAATTGGAAGAAACTGTCTGAAGATGAAATTTCATTTCATGCCAGCTTGACTGATTCTCCCAACACGATGCCCCACAAGTGTCAGGCCCCTTAAATTGTAACAAACCATGTCTTAAAGTTTAACACAGCAGCATTACATGGAGTTGGGTCCGTCTGACCCTGGCTGCAGCTGGCAGAGGAGAATCAAGAATAAAAGAATCTTTGAAAAAGTCACAGCAGGAAAGTTCAGCATTTTGTCGGTTGTTTGAGGGTTCCAGCGTCATAATTCCCACCACCTCTCCTTACTCACAGTGTGTTGAAGAGGCTCATTGTCAGACATGCAGCAGTGTAGCTTTAAGAAGGAGGTGGGCAGCGCTCCGATGACGCAGGAATAATCCTGAAAAGATGCTTCAAAACTCCAGGCCAGAGCCAGCGTGTGTGGTGCTGCTGGCTGAGCTGGAAGGATCGCGCCTGACACGGTCCAGAGTGGAGGAGCACTCAGAGCAGGTCCAGGAGCGTCTGCGGAAACTCTCCATGCAGAGTAAAGCACACAGTCTGAGGCAGATCCTCTTCTTCACCAGACAAACTCACTTATTTAACACTAAGCCCTTTAACGTGTCTCACGGCGGAGCCTCTGTTTACAGCTGAATGCGCGCTGCAGAGTGGAGCCAACTCCGGGAAACAACCTTCTGAGGAACATCTCCAACATTTCTCTGCAGCGGGACTTGAGGTGGCACCATGCCGTGTCTCAGCGCGCTGTGTGTGTACTTTCTGCTGCTTCTGAACCCGGTGCTGACAGAGACCTTCATCGAGGACATAGAGGTTCTGGTGTTTCTGCCACAGAATAACTCGTACCTTTTTTCACACGCACGAGTCGCGCCGGCGATCCTTTACGCACAGCAGAGGCTGGAGGCGGACGGAGGACCGTACTCCGGCTTCCACTTCAACATCCAGTTTGAGAACTCGGACTGTGTCAACGATGCTGTGTACATGCTGGTGGACAGGTCGTGCGGGCGGAAGCCGGACTTGATCCTGGGTCCGGTGTGTGAGTACGAGGCGGCCGCGGTGGTAAGGCTGGCGTCCTACTGGAACATCCCGGTGATCTCAGCAGGTGCCCTGGCCGCTGGCTTCAGCAACAAGAACTCCGAGTACTCCCACCTGACCCGCATCGCACCGTCCTACGTGAAGATGGCAGAGACGTTCAGCGCAATGTTCGAGCACTTCACCTGGAGGAGCGTCCTGCTGGTGTTCGAGGACGACAAGGAGGAGCGGAACTGCTACTTCACCCTTGAGGGGGTCTATCACCTGATGGTGGACTTAAACATTAAAACATGTTCTGTCTCCAGAGATGACCGGCTGGACACTGAGGACATCCTCAACAACATCGAGGAGACGGAAGGTAAAGTCCGGTTATTAAACTGTTAATAACTCACCTGTAACATCTGTGATGGTGTTATTCATGGTCATTTAGCTTCACACGTCGGTCACTTTCATCAAGGCTGAAAATTTAGTGCAATTAGGTCAGGTTGTTTTTTTTTTGATCAGTTACAGAATTATGACCTGTAACCAGCAGGTTTGGGCAAACATGTTCCGGTCTTGACCTTCAGGGGTTCAGGCTACACTTTTTTTGACATCATGTTTTATGAATGACAGATACTAACTCTGTGTTTAGTCTACAAAGTGTCAGGAAAAGGTGAAAAATGCACACATTTCTGAGCGAGGATTTACTATAAATCTGCTTGTTGTCAGACAAAGACAAACAGAAAATCACATTTCATTATAAGTTTACATTTTTTAAGAATGTCTCACTCACATGTTAAAACTATATCCCAATCCTCATGCTGAAGCATTATGTGATATTAGTTAAACTAATCAAGAGGATACCTTTCAAAGTCAAAGGGCCCTATTGTCAACCCGGCGTAAAGCGCCAAAGCGCGCAGCGCAAGTGTCATAGCTATCTTCCAACCGGCGTAGTCGTCATTTTCACGCACAACGCCCATGTTGTGTAAATAGCAAGTCATTTTGCGCCACCGTTAGCTCCCGTGGGCGTGTTGGTTTTGATATGAGGTGTGGTCAGGCAAGCGGGTGGCGTGTTGCTATCTAGAGGACGCAGAAAGCGACTGCGCCTTAGACCATCAAAAACCTGGTCTAAAATCTATGGCGCAATCTGTGTTTGCTATTTAGAGGGCGCATTATGGACATACGTCGACGGGTTCACAACACGAGTCTGCTTGTCACTCACACGGGGACGCACAGCGCTTCTACTCATAAGGAAAAAGCGGTGTGTTTGCAGATACAGTGAAAAAACGTTGCTTAAGGGACAGACTGCAAGCTTCGGTTTCCCCTCGTCTCCTTAAATCATGATGCTGCTTTTAGTTTGTTACCGATCTGCTGAGAAGTGCTGGAAGATCTGGACAAGCTCTCCTCCACACACACCTGCTTCACCTCACCTCAGGGAGATTCCTGCTCCAGCCGTGCACGGGCCAAAAACTACTGAGACCGACACGAAGCTCTCCAAACTGCGCGCTGATATAGCAGAAACCGAGACACACTCATACACACGCAACTAGGAGGTAAATTAATTATAATCCCCAGACATAACTACCGGTGGCACCGACAATTGTGCCCACAGATATTAAAACACTGTCCAGTCTCTACGCACGAGAACACAGCCATGTGATCCAGCAGCAACAATAAGTAAATAAACATTTAAAGCCGACCTTTCTTTGATGGTCAGCACACAGAACTTTAATAAACATAAGATCATGTCCGTCTGGAGCCTTGAATCATTAATGCTGTGCCTCGTGCGTAAATGTACACAGCGTGCCTCTTTTCATCTTCGTTTCTGCTGCAGTGGGATCGCTTCAGTGGCTTTAACATCAATCTGTGATTCGACATGTATTGTACAGTGACCTGTGTTTTTTCCTGCGTGTTCAAGGACACAGAGGAAAGAAACAAGCCGGTCTGAGTCCGGTTCATAAGAAGAATGACTGAAACCGCCGTGTAAATAGCAACACGCCTGCCTGCGGACGCACCAGGCTCTTCAAGGGAATGCCAGCTGACACTCTGATTGGTTTGAGTCATGTTATGTCGAAAACACGCCTATGAATAATCAAGGGATTTAAGCCAACCTCTTTGCGCCTCAGTTTGCGCCCAGACAGTGCGCCGTGTAACGAGCAAAAGCGCGTCAGACGCCCTAAATCACTTAGCGCAATGCGCTTTAGACTGTGCGCCTTCTGCCATGTTAATAGGGGCCAAAAGTCTTGTTAGCTCACCTTTCCTGCAGCTCATCAGGTAAACACACAGGGAATATTACATCAAACACGCTAACTCTTGACTCCCACCAGAACAAATTCTTGTATGTGTAAGCCTACTAGGCAATAAACCTGATTCTGATTTGTATAACTAGGTCTGCTGAAGCCTCATATTAACTTCAGCTGAGCTGAACAAGGTGATCTTGCTAGAGCCTGACAGATATATAATCCAGCCTGTATTATATCATATCAGTATCAGCACCGATATGGTTTTTATTTTTTCTATTTTACAGAACATATACAGGTATATAAAGCTGAACACAATGCTTGGGGTGATTTAGATATGATGTCATCACATAGTCTGTCCTGCAGAGGGTGCTCCGACTCTGACAACCCTCTCAGCACTGTTTGCAGCATATGTAGCAGAGCATCACAGCTGAGCAGGTCCACACTACAACCGTTTTGCAATGCATAATAATGTGAATAATGTTGGTCCAGTTAAATATGGCATTGTCTATCACTGATGTCTGACCAGCTGACCACCAGCTCTCGATCATACCATGTTGCTGATGGAGTCGGTCACAGCGGACGACAGCAGGTTGTCACGTGATGAAGGAGAAGTTACCAGTCTGTCTCAAAGAGGTGTATTTGACTTGAGTGACAGTCACCGCCTGAGCAGAGAACGTTGGAGCCGTTGTGTTCATATTGGCTCTTATGATAAATTGTGTACGGGGATATGACGTATCTGTGACAGGCCCATATCGCCCCCGGCTCTACATTTAAGTTTTACTTAGATTCAAATAGCATTCAGAGGAGATGGAATCAGAGCAGGACAAACAGGAGGAGGACTTCACAGGGTCACTGAGATGTGAATCTGTCCTTTAGGAGTCAGCAGCTAAGACCAACCTGCCCATTAGTAATCTGGTTTAATAATAATGGCTTTATTATAGAAAACTATATATTTTAACCAATTACTCTCACGTGAATTTAAAGACATTAATTACATACATCTTATAGTTAATTACAAACATGAGCTGCAGCCTTCTCTTGCCTCTCTGCTGCAGCAGGAGCTGATGATGAGGAGAACACTGGCGATGAGCATGTGTGTTTTGATTTGTCCTCACTGCACCCGCAGCCTTCATCACTCACACACACACACACACACACACAGACACACACATACACACACTTGCATAACGTGCTGCATGCTGCTGGCACGGAATATTATCTCATGTCTGCAGACTGCACGGATGAGCCACATGGGTTAGTTTAACTGGAAACTGTTTAGAAGAGTTTGGCAGAAAGAAGGGGACACCTTCTCTCCACATGTGGCCTGAAGCGTGATTACAGCTCCTACAGTCATATCTTTAAATCAGTCACTTCAATATTCTGCACCGTTTACTCCACAGATGGACCCACTCACATGAGACGGTTATGAGAACTTCATTTGTTCATAAAAATAAATTATTAACAGGTACAAAATAAACTCGTTTGAAATGTTCCATGAGATCTCTGGACTAGAAAGAGTATTACTGAATCAGATTTAATGTTGTCTTTTCCTACATGAGAAACACAATATTATAAATATGATATACAGACATAATAAAAATACATAAATACAAATAATATACATAATGATCTTAGTGTGTTTGGGTTAATAGTCTATCACACTAGTCCTTATAGCTCTGAAGAACCTTTCTTCCTGTAGAGTATAAATGAGAGTGAATGTGTGAAGGCTGTCTCCAGGTGCAGTCAGTCCAGTCAATCGAAGCACTGTATCAATCTAACCAGGACTGATTTATTAGAAGCATGGTGTGCATGAACACAGCGACACACATGACACAAACAGTTTAAACATGTGAAGGTCTTGAGTTGTTCTGTGAGCAGTAAATCAACTCTGATAAGCAGCAGCTCCTGATTATATCACCTCTCATCAGAGAAGTGGCTCTTGTATAAATTAGCATATATTACACAATCTAAATGCTGCAGAGCTGCAAAGTGCACCTGATGGCAGGAATTAGTATTCTCTGCATGTCAGGTGCTCAACGGAGAGGTTTAAAGGGTTTCAGTAAAACCTGAGCAGAGAGGAGGCGGGACGTCAGCAGCTCCTTTCAGCTCATGATTAACCTGTGTGTATGCTCTTTTATCATTCTGTGTAAAGCAGGATAAGCACTTTCCCCCCTTCTGTGTCCTACAGCAGTGACAGCACAGATGTGACTGCTGTCACTGCTGTCAATCAAGCTGTCACATTAACAGATACAAAACCACAAATCTGCTCTGCCAATAACACAAAACACACTTTAAATACAGATTATAAAACACTTTATGGAGTGTGTGTGTTAAACATCAGCCTGATGCAAATGACAAAATGATTGTATCATACTGTCCTTGGTGTTCAACTGTTGTATCCCTCAGCAGCACAGTCTTATTCCACACAGACACTCTGCAGATCTCACCCACAATGTGCACACATGGACCCCGAGCTGGTCTCTTTAAATAAGACACAGCAGCAGCTCTAATCCCATTTGTTAACGGGTTCAGCACCGTGTCATGAGTCTTAGCTACTGGTCACTAAGATGACAGGCCGGATCCACGATTCTGGTTCGTCCTCAAAAATGTAAACATGTTTTGAAGATAGAAATATTATCTTGCTTTAGTCGTCGACCTCTCCGGCTGCCTCTTGGTCAGTTGGCCACATTTGTGCTCTTTGTGTAATTCTCTTGAAATACTGGTTGTCCTCTTGTGTTAAATATTAGACAATGGAGACATGTGACTATACGAACCTCTCTTCAGGGTGTAGAAATGAGCAGCTCATGTTTTGAAACCTTTCTTGCAGCTGCAGAAAGATGTTTGTGTGGAAAATGTTTCGTGCACACAGATATAGTTTCCATGTGTAACAAAGTTTTTGTATCTGTAGAAATATTTTGTGCACGTGTAATTAAAGTTTGACATTTTCAGCAGTGAGGTTTTAAACACAACATTTTCCTATCTCTGTTTGCAACTCTTAAATTCGAAGTCATAAACATACACTTTGGACAGCACTGCACAGACTCAAAATGTTAATGACTCATATTTTATTTCATACTCCTCCCTCAGCCAGATATCCAATCTCTGTCTCTCTGCCATCTTCCGTCCGTCCGTCCAATCGTCCGTCCAATCGTCCGTCCGTCCGTCCGACCGTCTGTCTCTCTGTCTGTCTCTCTGTCTGTCGGTGCTGTTCCAGTGAAGCAGTATCTCAGGAATGCCTTCAGATAATTGATTGTAATTTGGCACCAACATGCACTAAGACTGAAGGAGGAACTGATTAGAATTTGGTGGTGAAAGATCATGGTCACTTTGACCCCATCCGGACCATCTGATGTGGTGAAGTCTGCCTGTTTCATAGAGGAGATATGATTCTCGTCACACAGCAGTCTTTCCTGCTGTGCCTTATTCTAAATATAGCTTAAGTAACTTGACGGCGGAGCGTTTAATCCTGAAGGAGGTCAGAGGTAGACTCTCGTTGTTGGACACGATGTAAACAATCTCCTGCTCAGACGTGTCTTCCGATCCATGAAAGAGAAACTACAACTTGCCCTTGACCCCTCCATCGTGCAGGTATCTGCCTACTGTTCCCCTCCATGGGAAAGATTTGGTTAACAGTCACACTAACTGCTTCAATAAGTCAAAATCCTATGAAGCATATGAAGACATAGGATGGGCATGTTAAGCCTTACTGGGAGAGACACACCACACAGAGCTTACCATTGTTCTTCGGCCGTTTAGCAAGTGGGCAAGTTTGACTCGTGTGTCTGTTGTCAGTGGCTTTGTCTGCTACCAACTCATTTTGTGGTTTTGAGCTCAGCTCGCTCATTGTTAGCTACAAGCCCAGTCACATCTTAAGAACACTTCACAGAAGAAGTCGAGCTGCTAACTTGTGATGTTGTGATGGATGCTTCATAGGGTTCACAAAAGTGCTCGATAAGAAACGTGTAGACAACGAATGTGTTTTGATTGACAACTGCTGCGGGATACACAAATGTGCGCTTGTCTGTGAAGGTTCTCAGTCGTTAATCCAAAGGTTAATCTAAAAGGCAACTGGAAGTCTAGTCTCTGTGTGTGTGCGTGTGTGTGTGTGTGTGTGTGTGCGTGTGTGCGTGTGTGTGTGTGTGTGTGTGTGTGTGTGTGTGTGTGGTTTGTGTGTGTGTGTAGCTTCTACAAGTGGACAAAAAGTTAAATGTTGTGACTAAGATGAACATGACTGCTCCGTTTTTTAACTGTGTTTAAGCACTTTGCATACAGAGAGGCCTCTGCTACCAGTGTATGAATGTGTGTGTGTGTGTGTGAAAGGGTGAATGTGACATGTACATTACTTTAAAGCACTATTTAAGTTCGGTCCGCTGACTGTGCTCCTCTTAATGCTGCGATGACTTCACCTGTCAGACTTTACCAGGTTCCCATGTAACCTCTGTTCTGTGGACAGTGCACGGTTATAAAAACCACAAATACTGAAGGTGGAAAATACACAAGTTAATATAGCAGCGTTTTTAAGGTTATAAAGCTCTGTCCTCTTTACAGATTAACATAAATCTGCTTCCCTCTCCTGTCTGTATTCTCCAAACAGGTTTCCAAAAACACGCGGTCAGCTGGTGTCCGACAGGTCTGGCTGCAGCCGCCTGAGGCTGTGCATTTATAAGTGGATTACAGGTGGACCTGTGGCTCAGACGAACAGCATGATGTGGCCGGACAGGACACAATAATCTGTTTTTGTTTTTTTAGGACAGTTGTTAGAAGCTCTGATCCTGAAGGAACTTCTAGAATAAAAAAGAACTGCATTAAAAAACCTGAACCAGACCACATAAGAATGTGCAGCGTTACTAAAGTTTAGTATTATAAGAAGTTGGCATTAAAAAGTCAGACTACCATGTTCCCACTTTTATAAAAGCATTAGAACAAAAGCTGTTTTGATACAGAACTAGCAGATCAAAAGGAGGTGAAGGATAGACTCTATTATCTCCTGAAATAAGACACTGTTGTTAACACTCACACCTGTGTCTGTAGCCACGGTTACATCTGTTTCAGCAGTCTGACTTCAGGCTCTGAATTAGTACCAAACCCTTTGTTCAAAGACAATATTAAGAACCAGCCTCCTATGCCTTGTTATAGCACGCCCAGGTCACTGCCTTACCTGTGGCCCGACTTGCAGTGCACCCGACACCAATGTCATTCCCTGCACGAGTTGGGCCTACAGGACAGGGGCTCCATGTTTTGGGCTGTGTACGGCCAAGCCCCAGTGATCAGAGGAGGAAAGCCAGTGGTGATTATTCACTTAGGCTGCTGTCACTGACACCTGGCAAAGGATGTGCACAAGAAAATGGATGGATGGATGGATGAAGTTAAGGCTTGTTAAAAATGTAGTTTTTGATTGCGATAATCTCTATTTGCAGATACTGCATAGAAATAATTTGGATTCGAAAATGTTCTGGTTTGGGTCCGTAGTCAGAGTTTGACCAATCACGTGTCACCAGGTTTTGTTGGATGCAGGAAACAGTTTGTGAAGAGCAAAAGGGGAAGAACGTAATCCGCTGTAAAGCCATCCCGGCTCCCATCAGTCTGTTGTTAGACTCTGTTCTCACTCTGAAGTTTCTCTTCGGACTATAAAGAATGCAGCGCATGGAACAGGAAGTCTCGGCTGGAAGTCCTTTAAAGGTTGGCTGTTGCTCCTAGAGGATATATTGTCATCAGATAGCTGATCGGTTCTGAGATTGGATTGCAATAAACATGAAAACAAAGTATTAGTCGTATGTTTTTTCTTGTGATGATGATGCCTCAGGAGGTTTTCCAACTTTACGTCTCTGCTGGCGGTTCAGGCCTTCCATCCATACATTCCTGATAATGGACACATGGTCAGCCATTATCTTTCACACATTTACTTCTGAACCCCCGTGTCATGATACGGATCATATCCCAACATTTGATAGTATTAGAATAATGACTCGCAGGGATGTACGACAAGAGATTCAAGGTGACATGTTCTGATATAAAGCACTACACATTAATGACACTGCACATAATCCGTCCTTGTACCTACTTCCATTTCATTCATTCATTCATTCATTCATGCATTCACTCATTCATTTGCCCTCATCAGTATGCAGCAGATTTCTGCACCATTAACCATACAATATTACAACATGTAAAAACGCTTAAGAGGGAAAATGAAGCTCCTCTCTCGTGATTGGTCCATTTCTGATGCTAATCCTCCTGAGACATGCACTCCCATCCAGAGTCTGTAAGAAGTCTTTGTGTTTGCAGAGAACTCCCCTCGGGCTGCTGCATAGATGTAAGGCTGTGACCTGCTGTAACCAGGTTCAGTGTGAGAGGGCAGAGGCAGCTGTATGTAACCACAGACAATACTGTTAACAACAACAACCAGTCATAAGTGAGCTGATCCAGCAGGTCTTAAATCAGTGTAGCGATTAACCGTATTTATAAAAGCCACCGTTTCACAGATGTATCCCCCGACTCACTTCTGTTTACCCTGTTCACCTCTCTGACAGATGGATCCAGCAACATCAATACTTGTTTTTGGATTCATAATTTGCATATGTTCGAGTATTACATGTTAACAGCCAACACAGGACACTTTTAAATACACTGTGGGCACTCAGTAAGTGTGCCATGTGCTGCCCCATTCCTGAGTTAATTTGTAACTAGCATCAGTGCCCTCGCAAAAAGGAAAATCCAAGTTTTGAAATATTGCTGGCTGTAAGCGCTGCCCCATGGAATGACTTGCAGAGCATACACAGGGCCAGTAGTGTGTGTAGAGCCCAGTGTAATTAAAGGGTGCTATAGTGCTGGCAGGACTGAGGTGAAGTTTGTCCCACTGACTCAAGGGATATTTCAGGAGGTGTGTTTAAGTGACAGAGTTGTGAGGAATGTTCCAGCAACACTCTGAATCTTCCTTATTAACAGGGATGCTGGGTTACTGTGATTTCAATTGCCACCCTTGTTTGTGTAGCTACCTTATTTATTTTTAATCACTTGGATACCAAAGGAAACGTTAATATCAAGCCAGTGAAAGACATTTTTACACATGATATTTGTTGGCAAACACGTTCACTTCTCTTCTTCAATGATTCAATGTTTGGTTCAAATAAAAAGAGAATCACTCATAGACTGCTGGATTTCCATCACTGCTCACACAGCTGGCAGTGTGTCACTGAGCTGCTCATTCTGCCTCAGAGCTGTTTGGAAGCACATGGCTGGATAAAGGGAGAACTCTGACTATGGAGGGCCTGATGCTGTAACTCCTCTCCTCACTGTCACCGCCTCTCTGTTCTTTCACATATGATTGTGGGCAGACGGAGATACTGATTCACTGAACACTTTATCTGGCTCGTCTGTAAATTGTAGGGAATCAGAGTTTTCATTAGCCCATCGTGCAGATAGTTGCCTGATGTCAGACTGAATAACACACTCCACTCAAACTGATTTCTGTGGGCGAAGGAGATTCCATTTCGCCGATCAATCACTAAAGACGAACCTATTCACCTGATTCTCACGTCATTTAAAGTTGACACTGATGTGAAGCTATGCTAACACGCTGGATTTTCCTGAAATTTTGCAGAGAAATGAAAACAAAAGCCATGGTGGGCAATATTGTGAAGACAGTTGTGTCTCTTGACTGTAGCAGCCGTCATTGTTGGAACTCTGACAGATACACAAGTTCTGAACAGCGATGGTCCTGTCTGTGATTAAATGGAACTGTGGAGAAACTTTACACATTGAACCTCAAAATCTGTTTGTCTCCATTTTGGTTTGCTGACCACTTAGAGTACTGCAAGGGGTGCTAGAGTTTTAATGTTAATTTCAAAGGTATCAATCACGCATCATTCTGAAAGAGTTGGTTAAGCACTTACTTAGGACAACATCTGTTGTTTGGAGTGATGAGAGGTTGGTGGTTTCAAATGGGCACACTCCAACCTCAATGTTTGAGTTAAACTGCAAACTACATCTCCAGAAGGCGAAACATTGGATTGGGAGTCTGTTTTCCTGATCGGTTGATGTTTTGTTCTTGGAGCCCAGCAAGGCTCTTTCTGCTTGAGCGTTATCCACTGGTTGCTTCTTTCGGCCGCCTCTGAGTCAGGTGCAGTGGTTTACCATGAAGCATTCCTGTGGATTCCTTGCTCCTTCAGCAGTCAGAAGGAAGAAGAAACCACAAAGCGTCTGCTTCCCACCTCAGCGGGATAGATCTTTGTATTGCAGCCACACTCTGTTGTAGTTTCAAATGCTCGTAGGCCTCCTGGTCTGAGTCTTCCCTTGGGATTGTGAGCTCCATGATGTACACAAGCTTCAGTTACGGGGACCACAGTACCAAATCTGGCCTAAGATTGGTGGCAGCAATCTCAACTGAAAGATTAGGTGCTCCGCCAGCATCTTCCAGTCGCAGGCCATGCATAGTTGTCCTGTTTGTGGCTTAGCAGAATAATGTTTGGATCTTTATTGACCTTCTCAGATGATCTATTTTTCATGGAATGATCATTAATCGTATCTTGCATACTCAATTCACTATAGGCCCATCAAGGTGAACTTTCTCCCTTCCCCACCTTCTAACCAAATCCACTGCCTCTGCTTAGCAAGGGAGCCTTTTCACTTCTTGCCAGCACACATCGGGGGCACCACTTACCTCTGCTCTGACTTTGTGGCCTTGCACCAGGTTGATTAGCTTTTCACCAGTCCAAAGCCTCTTCTTCCCCACTGGACCTTCTGTCGTTTCTGCCCAGTTAATAGGGATGGTGCTGCGTTGCTGATGGTCAATGACTGTATATATAGATGGACGACGCGTCTCTATCTGCTCCCATTGTACGAAATTGATGCCAAAATAGCCCCTGTGATAGGCCCTGCCATCTTGCGATGGCGACGTCATATGGAGCCAGAGACTGCGCAGTAGAGATCGGCGAGTGAAGCGGCCGTAGCCACTTCCGCTAACCCAAACACACACTTACTTGCTAAGTGCTACTCATGGTGATTCATGTTGGGCCTCTCTTTAAATAACATAACAAAGAGTCGGTCTAGACCTGCTCTTTTTGTAAAGTGTCTCGAGATAACTCTGGTTATGATTTGGCGCTATACAAATAAAATTTGCTTGATTGATTGATTGATTGACTTAACTTACCGACAAAAACAGCAAGGATCCCACACACCGGCGTGTTTAACAGCAGAGCAGCTTCTCTGTGTTGGTCTGAGGTTAACGTTCACAGGTTTGGAAACTTCAATGACTGTAGTGATTGTTTTAGTTATGTTTCCACTCGCGGATCGTCCACTCTGCTCGCCCGGAACTGATCGGCTGCAGGAGCCGAATTAGTCAACAGAGCTGTCAATCATCATTTTGACAGCATCAAATAACTAATTTAAAATAAACTGAACACATAAAAATGAACACTTGGACGTAAATCACCATGATAATAACTAACTATAATAACAGAAACCATGTTTGAGAAAAATCTATCGGGCGTGTATTTTGATTTTATAGTTTGACTCATGTCCCACCTGTTAACATGGAGGAGGCGGGCTTTATGACCTATACTGCAGCCAGTCAGCAGGGGGCGCCCGAAATGTTTTGGCTTCACTTTTAGGGAGCTGTCATGTCATCCATCTTTTTATACAGTCTATGCTGATGGTCTTGTCCTTGGAGTCCTGAAAGGTAAGCCAATGTCTTACTTTTGAGCACATGTATTACCCCTCCAATAAGAGGTAGTAAGTCCCCCCCTGCTGTAGAGGCTGGTGTTGCTCAATCTTCATGGGACACGTGCCAGTGTTTTTTCCACATATGAGGTAATGGTTCACTCCATCTTTTCCACAGTTGCTGTTGGGGCTTAAAGAGTGGACACATTATTTTGGAGAGTCCAAACTGTAGGCACCACAGCTTCAGTTTCCCAGGAAGCAGGTTCTTGTTGATGTTCTCCAGACAGGTGACAATGTCCTGTCTTAGTTGCTGCTCCTGCTCTTTGTCCTTGAGGCTTGCATTGTTCCATCTGTGCTAGTTTTTAATGGGCTGTTAGGATACTATTGGTAAGAGCTGTAGAACTCCGTGTCTCTAATCACCCGTTGACTATGGAGATGCTTCAAGGTTTGTTTGGTTTCATTTTCATCCTTGGCCCACTTGACATTCTCCTGCAGCTCTCCAAGTAGCTGCTTAGCACATGCTGCAGTAGTGGCCAGTGTTATCCATGTATGCCCTGATAAGTAAAAGACAGATCCAAGCATTCGTTCTTTCACTGCCCATTACCCATCTTTCACCAAGGGGGAATTGTTCTGCAATGTTCTCGTGAAGTCAGTCGTGATGAAGCACAGCTGCAGGTCTTGGAAGTAGGTCCTGACCAATGTCAGTACCTGAAATTGTTTTTCTAAAGTTGGGGCAGTTCCCCTCTAAATGGTTCACATATGGGGGATCTTTACTCTTTGGATTAAAGTATTTGAGAACTTCACTATGGATTTACAGTGTCCTCATTTTATCCCTGAATCTTTGAATATCTTGTTAGAGTCTTTGTAGAAACATGCTCTTGTATGTTTTCTTACATGTTTTGCTCTTTGCGAGGTTTTCAGCCAGCTCTCGGTGTCTGCCTGAGGTAGTATCGCAGCCCTTCCCTCTCTGCAACAAAGGCTTTTTTCCATTGCTTTCTGACCTGTCTCTTCTCCTTGATAAGCCTGTTGATCTCTTGCGACCTCCTGGACTTGCCTGGCGCTGATAATGCCTTTCTCCTTTCCTTTTGCTCACGTCAAAGTGTTGTTATCCAATTAGCCAACAATTGCATAAAGCCAGAGCACCTCAAGTGTTTTCCCCTGACAAGGTTGTTGATTAGTTAATCTGACTCTCATGCTGCAGCCCTGTGTTGTACCTCTATATGGACTCCATAGATAGTTTGAGCTGGTCAGGGGCTACTGGGCTTAAAAGAATATTTTGATATGGTACATTATTGGTAAAAGTTTGAGAACCACCATTCTTAACAGATCAGTTTGCAACATGTCGCCATGATGTCGTTTTTTATACGTCTGAGATGAAACATTTTGTTATTCATTAAACTTTGTAGCATCAGCTTGAGTTCTTCATGAAAAAGATGCTATCAGGATGTAATGTGAACTGAGAGCCGTTATGCCTCCTGTATATTGAAAGTATCTGTTCCATTAAATGCAACAGACACAGATGATTGAAAAACTTGACTGAAATGCCTCCTGTGCAGACTCTGTGTCAGGTTCTTTCCTCTCCTGCATGGTGGTACTTTGGTGAATCATGTGCTTTTGCCAATCCAGACATGTACTGTACGTCTGTAATGTAATGCTCTTTTGCACTTTCACATTAACCTCTTCAGTATGACACAAAACTTCTTTATGCTACATTATTAAACCTGCTGACATGTGAGCATGTATTAACCTCAATCATTTATTGATTACTCATCTAATCGCTAATAATTTTGATAACTAAATATTTAAGTGAATTTTTTAAGCGGCAAAGTTGATCATGTTTTTGTTCCAGGTTTATAGTTGTGACAAACGGCTGCTCTTGTTTGTCATTGATGACAATAAATGGAGATTTGGACTGTTGGACAAAAGAGACAATCTGAGAAGGCGTCACTTTTGGCTTCCAGAAATTCAATGAGCTTTTTTCACAACTTTTTGACATTCTATAAAAATGATTAATCGATCAGTCGTTAAAATAATAATATAATACACAGATTAATTGATGATGAAAGCCATCTGACAGCCATGAAAGCAGCAGTGCAGGGCCACACAGCTGCTCCATCTGCAGGCTCTAATCAGAGTGACGTGCTTTGGAAAGCCAGGATTACACTCAACAGACTGCTGCAAATTAATCACATAGACCTACAACAGAAACCAGTGTGCACATCCAACTGGTTGATTATGATCCCTGAAAAATCATTAGCCAATTAAAACCTGTTCTTTCTCTAAGACTCTACCGAAGCATCCAGAAGTCCAGACTTCAGGGTTTCTCTATGGAAAGCATTAAGTTGTTGTCTGGAGCACTGCATCTATATTCACAATAAACTGTTTGTGATGACCAGCATGATGTGATAAATTACCAATGTTGTAACTGTGCCATTTATACCAAGTTATGATGTGTTGATAACTCACTGCTAAGAGCAGAAGATTTTATGTCCACCAATACGTCATAAGTTGCATGCATATAAAGTTGTAGAGAGATTCATTAAGCAACATAAATGCATTGTCATATTGTGAAATTGTTTCATACAATCATGTATGTTATAAATATTATGCAGTATATTTAGTATCTAGTAGTAGTAGCAGTATCTGATTATCTTAGCTGCTGTACGTTCACACATAAATATTCATACATTCATACAAACTCTTGCTTCCAGCTAATGACTATAACTGCATTTTAATCTGTGTGATTCTCCTGCAGTGGTGATCATGTGCATGCCGGCAGACAAAATACGAGAGGTCATGTTGGCTGCACAAAGACGACGGCTGACCAGCGGAAATCACATGTTCTTTAATGTTGAACTCTTCAACGCGTCTTCTTACGGTACGGCCAACAGCACATTACTTAAAACTGTGTGTTACAAGCTGAAGTCATGACAAAAATCTAACTGAATGACTTAACATTTCCTGCAGCGTATGAAGAAGCTCTCTACTTACAGTGCAGTCTGTATGTATTTGGACAACGCTCTGTGTTCTGTTATCTTGGCCCTGTACTCTTTGTGAATGGGATAATGACAGCCTGTGACATGCAGGACATGACATAATGAGTATGCTTATTTTCTGCTTAAATTTGAGGGATTTCCAATAGGATATGAGTCAATTATGAAATTGCAGCCCTGTTGTTGAGTTGAAGGAAGAGTGATGGAAGATGTCTGTGAAGGTTCTCCGTCATCCAGGTCATCGTATTTCTAAGCTTAATCCAAAAGGCAAGTGAACCTGGTTGAAGTTCTTGAAGACATTTCACCTGTCATCCAAAAGGCTTCTTCACTTCTTAACTTACCAACAAGACAGAGCTAGAAATATAAGCCTCTGTAGGTTATTAGTACTAATGAGCAGAACTAATGACCTACAGACCTAATAAGGAGCTATATTTTTAGCTCTGTCCACCAGTCAGTTTGGCACTGAAGAAGCCTTCTGGATGACAGGTGAAATGTTTCAAGAACCAGGACCACTTGCCTTTTGGATTAAGCTTAGAAGTGAGGGAAACAAACAAGAATCTAATTAACATCAAACTTCTCTTTGTCTTTTGATTTAGAAAAAGGCAACTGTTTGCTGGGATTGTTTGATGCTTAACAGTAATGTTTGAAAAAATGAACACTGTTCTGTCCGTCTTTTAATTCCAGGCAATGGCTCGTGGAAGAGAGGAGATAAATATGACAACGATGCACGGCAAGCCTATGCCTCTCTGAACACTGTGACGCTGCTGAAGACTGTCAAGCCCGAGTTTGAAAACTTTTCACTGGAAATGAAAAAGTCCATCAAAAAAGAAGGATTTCTGGATTGCAACGACTGTGGAAATGTATGTATGTCCATCCATCTCATATTTACTGATTTCAGCATGAATAGGACGGATGTGACGGGAGCTTTGTTCCTTCTTCTTTGAGTATGTGGAAGTTTGATTCTATGTAGACTGATGATGTAGGACAACATTTTGTCGATTCTGAATGTCAATTTCTTTTAGCACTAGTTGTACATATATTCTAGTCTGATGGTCAGAGTGAGATTTGATCAACAGTCAGGTAACTTTAACGTTAAAATCTGCAGGAAGTCTGGTCCCGGTTGCAGCTGTGCAGCAGCAAAGTTACAAAGTGCAAAAACAAAGTTACAGAGCTTTAATCTGCAGGTAACACAAAGATCAGCTTCATAACATACTTATAAGGTTACGGTTTATTCAAAAAGTGACAATTATAACCAACAAGAATGCATCGGACACACAACACTCTGTAGGACGGACAGCACTGTGTTCACTGGGAGTCCCACGATACTCTTTACATTTGCTGGTGTAGTAACAGGTGTACTTTGTTTTTCCAGTGAACCTCTTGGAAAGTACCCGTTCACACTGCAAAACACAGCTCTATTATGTAAAGAAGACCAGCCAGTCGTAGTCTAATTTTAATAGATGCTTTAAGCTGAAGAACATATTTGAAATAATAATAATATTCTTTTAAAATACAGCCAACATTGTCGGAGAGCAGCTCAGAATGTAAGATGGTCAACACAGACAATGGCAGTCTGTCTCACTGTGTTTCTCTAAAGCCTACAGTGTAAAAGCTGTGACTGGTGAATTAGTGAATATTGTTCAACTGTTTCTTCTTCATGACTGAATGTCCGTTTCAGGTCAACATGTTTGTTGAGGGATTCCACGATGCCATGTTGCTGTATGCCATTGCTTTGCATGAAGCCATGAAGAACGGCTACAGTAAGAAGAATGGAACAGAGATCACCTCTAACATGTGGAACAGAACGTTTGAAGGTAAGACTTACCTGTGGTTAAAGGAGCAATAATATTTGAAATTGGAGCCATAGCTGTGGAGAAAGTTGTACAAAACATTTGTGGTCTTGCCCATTTTACATTCCTACAACACCCAGCATGCATTGCGCCCCTCCCTCTGAAAGGAGCGGTTCAGTCAAATTCAACGTTTTCCAGTCAAGGACATTGATCGCTGCAGGCAATGGCTCAGAGCGGTACAGAATCCAAAGTACGACGAGAATATACCGGTGGATCATCTGAAAAATCTTCAGGTTTGCAGTCTACATTTCAAACCTGACGATTTTGAACGAAACATGACATCGGAGGCGTCCTAGATTGAGGAAGTGTAGTTTAGCGAGCTCCTTGGCCTCTGCCAGATGACACGTTTTTAAGTAGTCTGGCAGAGGTTTTCCAAGGCCCATTGGAGAAGCGGATAGCGTCCTCCAAAGGCACAGAGCCAAATTGCATTTTTTTCTACCATAATGGCATTAGCTCCCCATAATAGCATGATAGGACTGAGGTCAAAAATTGGTGAACTGGCCCTTTAAAACCCAAAGCTTGAATGTAAGTCAGTTATTTCCAGTATCCGAGAAATAATATAACATTTGATAGATCAGAGTAACTCCAACATAAGAAGACAGCTTTGCGTTTTGTGTTACAAGTTTACCATTAAAACCATCATTAGGAACAGGCACAAGTGTTAATACCAGGTATACTAGCCATAATGTCCATTTGCTCCAGTTCCAGACTCCTGGTCCCCATTAGACCAAGTATTCATGTTAACTGCTGGGCTGTTGAGCTGCTGTAACGACGTCCCCTGTGGGGGATCAATAAAGCTTATCTGAAACACACTTCCCCTTGTCTTGTGTTTTCTGATTGTCCACCCCGCACACTTAATCTACTGTATGTTGTGACAGATCAAGGTCGGGGGGGTGTACAACGAAGAAAGATCAGGTGTTATCGAGGTAACTTCAGGGTTAACTCCGAGTTTTCACCACTACAAAGCTGGTTCACTTCTTACCGAGGTAGATCACCATGGTAACTTATGCTGAACACCTAACCTGCTCCGGAGCAGGTGATGTTGGAGATTACAGTTTAACCTGAATTAAACACCACCCACTGACCAATCAGGTCTCTTGATTCAGGAGCTCTGTGAGCAGATGGTGAGAGGGAGGAGGGAGAGAGAGAGAGCGGTAAAGCACTTCCTGTTTTCCGTCTGATTTTATTAAATATATTCATGACTGATATTCATCGAGCTTCACTGATAAACATCTACAACAGAGACTGATAAACACACTGAAGCCTGAAGATCTTTTGTTCTCATCAGGTATGAAAATAAACATTCTGCTTTAAATTGTGCTTTTATATTTATTTTTATTTGCTCCATAGTTTGATACGGCTGAGAGAATGAGTCTAAATCTGTCATTAACACAAACAAAAAACAAACATCTGTGCAACGTATAAATAAATATGTTTTAATAAAAAAATCATGCTCTGATGATGGAGCAGTGATATTATTTTATTTGCACATTTACACAGTCTGTGTTGTTTAACTGTTTGTCCTTCCTGCATTCAGCAGCTGCAGCTGAGTGGATTTCACTCTGGATTATGTGTAACTTCTTCATAACCTTCTGAAATCATAGTTTGCTCTGAGTTTGTAAAATATGCCGATCAGCTGACGGCAGACTTGTCCCTGTGTGTGATTGGTCATTAGCTTCAAACAACAGCCCTTTAATGTGAGCGTGCTCAGAGAAACCCTGGTCGTGTGAATGCTTAACACGATCTCCTTCGTCAGGTTAAGTGAAGCCGGTTCAGGAACAGAGAACTGCTGAACTTGCTTCGTAGTGTAGGCCCCTGATCTCTAAAAACCTGAACAGGTAACAGCTCTGGTAGACAATCCTGCGGTCAGCAAACCAAGTGCATATTCCCTAAACTTGATGGGCAAAGAAAAACTTGGATTTAGACTTGTGAAACAAACAAAAGTGTTTAAATTATATCTTACTTCCATCCAATCATCAACCTTTTCTCCTTTGTGTATCTGGGGTCGGATCTCGGTGGCAGAATGCTGAAGGTATTCCAGACGTCACTCTCCACGCAACATTTTCCAGATCCTCCTCTGGGATTCCACGGCATTCCAAGGAAAGATGATCTTTATAATCCCTCCAGCATTTCTCGGTCTACCCTGGGATGTCCCACTAGTTTGATGTAAAACGTCCAAAGGGAGGGGCCCAGGAAGCATCCTAATGAGATGCCCAAAGCTCCTCAGCTGGCTCCTTTGAAGCCAATAAGCAGCAGCTCTACTCTGATCTCCTCCAGATTTCTGAGCTCCCCAGCCTATCTTTAAGGTCAAGCAGAGCCAGCCTATGGAGAAAACGTATGAGATTGACATGTATCCTAATAGTGTCAGCCACTACCGAAAGCTCATGACCAGGTGAGCGTTGGACCATTCAGCTCAGCTCCCTCTTCAAAACAAAGATCTGTTACAAAGTGTGCATTACTGCTGACGATGAATCAGTATGCCTGTTCATCTCACGCTTCATTTAACGCTCACTTTGCCATCATACTTCAACTCCTGTGTTGGGGGCAGCAACTCACTCCAAACCCAGAGCGAGCATCACCATCTTAGCATCACCACAGCTCCGCCTTGAGATCCTTTCCATGAATATCACAAACGGGATCAGAGAAAAGGGGAAATCTTGTTGAGTCAAACCGACTTGAATTATGTTGGACTTTGTGACAAGAATACAGGCACAGCTCTCACATGGTCAAACAACCCCAGTACCCAGTAGTCCCGCAGTACCTGCAGGATGATTCCGCAAACGATGTGAAACAAGTTTGGCCTGGATGGCAAAAAATCCCATGACCCCTCCACCAACCCTTCAGGCATCAAGAGCTGGTCCACTGTTCCATGGCTGAGACAGAGTCTGCATCCTGAATCTGAGGTTCAACAATCTGAGCCTCCTTTCCAGCATCCTTGAGTAAACTTTCCCCGGGAGAATGATCAGTGTGCTTCCATGTTACTTTGAACACAGCCTCTGGTCCCCCTTTTTAAAAATGGGAACCACCATCCCTTTCTGCCAGTCTTTAGGCACTGATCCATACCTCCAAGTGAGAGGCTTGTCAGCCAAGACAGCCCACAACCTTTAGCATCTTAGGATCTGCATCTCATTGCAGCTGAGGAGCTTCTTGACTACTACAAGTGAGTTACTGATGATACGACAACTACGTCCATTATCGTTCCTTGGCCTAAGTTGTTCTGGTACCAAGCCCACTTATGAACCACTGTATGCTTGAACAAAAGGAATATGGAAGATCATAAAGCTACCACAGCAGGTGATATTTACCAAGGCCAGGACTTTGTAAAATCCCCACGCAGGAGCCGGTGCCCAGGATATCTGGAACAACACCTATCCCAGGAGCAGCGATATTACTCCTGGACATGAAAAATAAATACTCAACTCAAAAACTCAAAACTGCATGTATTTTTTTTAGATGTCTGAATATATCTGAAATCCATTTGAAACCAAGATTAAATGAGAAAGGGCTGGCAGCAGCTAATAAACACCTGGCAGTGTGTGTGGACATCGCAAATAATGAGCTGTCCCTCAGCTTGCATTAAGCTGTGCAACCCTGTGTTTTAAAATGACTAATAAACAAACCATTTATATATTGGCAAATTGGTTTTTCTGTCTCGTTTCATGAAAGTATAACTTTACGATATTCTCAATGTTTTGATGATGGTGAACAGGGATTGCTGGCCAGGTATCCATGGATGGAAATGGAGACAGAAACGGAGATTTCTCATTGATGGCCATGACTGACGTTGAAGCAGGAACCTATGAGGTAAGGAGAATCAAAAATCAAAAGAATCAAAAGGTGCTCACGCCTTCCCTGTAGAAGATGATAAATGTGCTGGTGGACTTATTTACAGGTGGTGGCCAACTACTTTGGTGCAAATGGAACTTTTCAGCGGCTGCCTGCTTTCAACACTGAACATTTCACTCTGAAAGGAAGAAATAAAGCACGCCAAGAGATCCCAGACAGTTCATGTAAGTGAACGCTACTGTTCACTGCAGACTCTGTCATTTTCTCTTTTAATGATCTCAGTATGTATGAGTACATGTTTTAACCCATAACTGCTCTCACCACCAGGTGGACTGGGAGTTTCAGCTTTGACTGGAGTCGTAGTGGGAGCTGTTCTAGGGACTGCATTGCTTATAGCATTCTACTTTTTCAGGTAACAATAGAAGATATTTATCTTCTCAGTGAAACTAATATTTCAGTTGTCTGGCTCAGCCTTCAATTACAGGAACATGTATTACAATTCATTCATAGCAATTACCTTGTGAAATACAAACAAAGACATATAAAGCAAGAGGAGAACCAAAATTAACAAGTGAAACAGTTACCGAGCTACAGCCCAGTAACTCCGTGCCATACCATGCTGGACCTTAACAGTCAGGAGAAAGATCATAACATCAATTCTAAGGTGGACAGCCAGCACATAAGGGCAGCATCTGGGGGTGTGTTCATGCTTTGGTTAAATGTCTGGTAGTTTTTATTCTGTTTAGCGAAGGCATGTTAAAAAAAAATGGCTTTGGAATAACCACAGCACAAAATGATAAAAGAATGAATAATGCTAGGGATGCACATTTTTTTCCAACCCTTTTTGCTGATTGCCGAATATCAATACCGATATAATATGCACATGTTTTTTTTTCACCTTTTTGCAGAGAACATCGAGTCTCCCCTGTAGTGGAATTGATATCATGCCTACTCTTATTGTAGTGGCCAAAAACTGCCATACCGCAGACATCTTTCACCCTCCTTCACACTTGATGGAAGAGGCGTGGTGCAGACAGTGCACAAGCACACTCTAACTCTAACCTTTCTAGCCTTGCAGTAATAATGCTATGATCCACAAAAGCAGAACAAGCACACAGCTTTCAGTTTCATCAGCTTTCATCCAGATATCCTCGGTTACTGAAAACCAAGCTAGCTGATGAGAACAAATTAATTCCATTAGTGTTGTTCATTCCTCTGCAGAAAAAACTACAGGATTACCATTGAGCGCCGCACAAATACTGAAGAATGTGACACTGGGAAGCACCGTCAGTTACGAGAGGACTCCATCAGGTCGAACCTCTCAGCCTCATAATCCACAGCAGTGACCGTCTCTGCACAGAGAAACACACATCTGAATGTGACCAAAGACTTTGCGATGGTTGTCAGTGGAGCCATGCTGTTTAAAGTTAGACATGTTGTGTTTGTATCCTTTAATGTTTGACTTATTGTAACTCAGGACAGTTGTGACAGTCACAAAGCACCACTTGGATTTTCCTCCGTTCAAAGGTTTATGATTGTATTGTTGTGTAGAGAGCTTTGGCCATACTATTCTATAAAAAACATGTTAAAGAATTTGTTTTATTTTATAATCAGATATTTGTTCCTGTGACTGTGAACGATTCAGAACACACGCTGTTTCTAAACTTCATTGGCACGCATGAGTTAGATGGACGAGGTCTCCTTTTGCCTTTCAGGTTCACAAGACAAACGCAGGCCTCGTGCTTTTAATGGCAGAGCATAAGGAGCTAACCCACTGAAAAGACATATACATCTATATCTGAAGGCTATGCGCTACTGATAATAAAGGGATAGTTTTTGAAGTGGGCTTGTTTGAGGTACTTCTCAACAGTAGGTTTACCTGCAGATGATGGCAGACAGCCCACCCTTAGTTTGGACAAGCAGGCAGGAGCGTGGGAGCTCAGCGATGTATAAAAAGAAGCATGTGCAAAGTGAATAAAGTGAATCTCAGTTTAAGTACAGGATATCATTTTAAGTTATCAAAAACATATATGCAATGTTTGGTTGAACTTTCAAAATAAAGTTGTCAAAGAAGCGATAAATAAGACTGATAGAAAGCGTGCTGAACTATATTTCACGTTTTGTTTATTTTGGACGTGCAACAAAAATTATTAGGTTAACTTTGTCACAGTGTGGTTATGTTTAGGCACCAAAACTACTTGGTTCAGTTTAGAAAGAGAATAAAGGAAGTCTTACCCCGGCCTCCTGGATGAAAGCCCTGCGTTTGTTTGGGCTGTTCATCACTTGTCATCTCACTTCAATAACAACAAGCTAGAGGACTCTCTGACCAGGTTGCTGTATTTAAAGACTTGTGAGTGAGAATGGGCTGGTTTTACAAAGAAGTATGACATTTCTGATATCGATGTTTTGTACGTCATTATAATCCATCTTTCTGCGGACCCTGTCCCCATAGTGTCCACTGTGTATCTTCCATCTTGTACTCCAAACAGGGGCCGTCCTGAGGGTCATCTATTGTAGGTAATAATACACTGAAGATTGATAAGTACTTCATACAACTCTCTTCAAAGTATTTGAACTCTCCCTTTAAGCTACTGATATTGTAAGGTGTTAAGCTCCCTGTAACATTGATGACATGCAGCAGCCTCCAGACTCACATCATTCCCAGGTCAGCACTTTCCTCCAAACATAAGAAACACTGGTTTATATCGTCTTCAGCACCATCTCTTCTTCACCTCAGATTAACTCTTCTTTCTGAATTGCCTATTTAATAAATTCCATTGCTACGTGCATAAAAAATGTGGTACTACTTTCTGATAAGGCAAACGTTACACAGTACACTTTATTAATGGTTCATAAAATAATTACAGACACTGAATGTATCAGTATCAGGCCAGTCAGAAGAACAGCTGAGGCTGGATTGTCTCCTTTTTGGCTAAAAATCGTCCAAATGAATAAAAACGTGGGTTTTATTGTGGCGGGCCTTTCCTTTGGTTTTAGCACTAATAAAAATCTGATGAGTTTTTGCCCTGTTTGATTTAGCAGAAACTCTGCGAATATGTTCTCATATCCCATTAACGTTAACATTAGACGTGTAAAGTCTTAATTTGCCCTTATCAGAAAGTGGATTGTTTTTCCATGTTATACAGACAGTGTGAGATGCTTTCAGAAACAGTAGTGACAGCATAAAAACAACATTTCACTCACATTAGGGACTTTTATTTGATGTCATTTTTTAGCTGACTCTTTGTCATTGGATTGCATTATTCATGCAGGACTTAAGGACAAGGTTTTTATAGAAACAAATAAAGACAGTGAACTTGGTAAAGAAGCTTCTCGTCTGTTGGTTCAATTTGTGTCTGAGAAAATGTTCTGAGAGGAAATCATACTGTGGCCTGGAAGGGCAAACGCACAGCAAAGGGAGAAACATGCTGTGAATACAAAAACAATATAAAGTGAAAAAGCCCTCACAATTAGTCTGTCACGATTATGATGAAACAAAAAGTAGAGAGGACCCAGATGCAGACAATGATATATTTAAATAAAACAAAATAGAAAACAAGGCAAAACTAAAGGCTTACTCTGTAAGCGTCCAGGTAACAAAATCCAGGGAGAAACACAAAGAGCCAAGAAGAAAATCCACACAGGAAACACAAGGAACAAAGTACTGGATCAAGGATGACAGGTCACGGACATAGACTCAATGAACTGGCACACAAGGTTAGGAAGAGACGAAATACACGCAGGGTAATCAGGGACAGGTGAGACTAATTAACACAGGTGAACACAATGAGGGCAGGGCACACAATCTGAAAGGAAGGAAACGGAACAAAGGAAGGAAGTTCAACAAGACATGACATACAAAGGGCAAGAACTACAAAATAAAACAGGAAACACTAAACACCAAACTCAGGACTGACAGGACTACAGAATAAATAGCAGCATAACTGAGCCAGCCCTAACTATAAGCTTTATCAAAGAGGAAGGTTTTAAGTCTACTCTTAAAAGAAGAGAGGGTGTGGGGCACTGGTTGAGTTCAGTGGGTAGAGCAGGCGCCTCATGTACAGAGGCTACAGTCCTCGTTGCACTGATCGCAGGTTCCCTGTCTACCGATCATTTGGTGCATGTCATCCCCCACTCTCTACTCCCAACATTTCCTGTCTATCTCCAGCTGTCCTGTCAATAAAGGCAAAAGCCAAAAAAATAATCTTAAAAAAATAAAAATAAAAAAAAAGAAGAGAGGGTGTCTGCCTCCCTGACCCTGACTGATAGATTGTTCCAGAGGAGGGGGGCCTGATAATTGAAGGCTCTACCTCCCATACAACTCATTCATCTGTCCCCTTTGAGTTAGAACCAGATGAGCCTCAGTGATCAGTGTTTGGATGTAAGGACACGTAGTTTAAAGCGCTTTGAGTGGCTCTTTGTTATTAGAGGTAATTTACTGTTAGCTGTGATGCTGCAGGCTTGTCTTACTCTTATAGTTATGATACATGCATGCATTTAAACGTTTATAACTCTCCTTCAGTGTGTTGGAGACGTTCATCTGCAACAGCAAAACAACATCTTACACAACAGCTGTGCTCAGGAGCTGACAGGAACAGGAGCAAGGCGTCTATCAGGATCACTGCTGATGGATGCTTCCTGTTCGCTGTGAGTGTATCCCACAATTTACTTGTTTATTTACACCCACTCCCCCATCCACCCCCGAGCAGTCCACAGCTGTGACAGTAGCTTCATGGGGAGAGAAAGTCCAGCGTTAAGTGCTGGAGAGCAGTTTGAGAAATACTCCTTAATGTTCACAAAAGCATTAAGCAAGCACTGCTCAACATCTGCAGGTCTGATTACAACATTTAATAGTGGGCTCTCTCCCCGGGGGGGGCACCTCGAGTGGAGTCAAGCTTAAAGTGCACTGCAGAGAGGGGGCAGGTTTACGTTGTCATGAATCAGGAGTTTCTGAGCAGAGGGAGCTTTTTGAGGTGAATGGTAACATCTTACTCGAGGTGAGATTATTTTGTGAATCTGGTAGTCTGTAATCCCTTTATCTACTACGTCTGAACCGGGATTCAAACCATGAACCTTCAAGCTGTGAGGCGACAGAGCTAACCACTGCACAGCCCAGATCTTTAGTCTTTACAGTTAAATATTAAACCCTTAAGTTTCAAGCACTGAAAAGTCTTTGTTACCAGAACTGATGCCATTTCAAAATAGACGCAACCCCAGACTCCTCTCCTTCAGTGATCTGGTGCACTATTTAAAGTAACTCGTTCACATGATGACCTCTGAGCTTCCAGCAGACTGAGGAGGGAACAAAAGCTGATGTTTTCCTCTGAACCTGCAGCTGACCCAGCACAGCCTCCTCTGGAAGACAATCAAGTCCAGATAAAACCTGTTTCACGTTTTGTGTTGAGCTTGACGTCATCACATCCTGATGTAAATCCAGGTCATGTGACTGAGGCTCACACCCCGAGGCTTAAACGCAGATCATGTCGGGACCTTTGAGAGAAGCTGGCCAATCACAGATCCTGTTACTGCTTTAAGCGTCACATATTTATATAGCCTATCATTCAGGATTATTCAGTCACAAAGCAAGATTGGTGTATTTTTGTTTCACAAGTGAAAACTAAGGCAAATAAATAACAGGTGATAGAGGTGCTCTTTGGAGTGAGATACATGTAGTCATAGAAAACAGGGAAAACTCAGGGGCGCACTCTTTATAAAATGTCTTTCTGCCCCGGCTAACCATGTAGACTAGAGGTTCCCAAAGTGGAGGTCGGGACGCCTCTGAGGGTCACAAGATGCCTTCTAAAAAACAAATACAAATTTTAGATAATTTAAAATAGCATATTCGATCCATTATTTTTAAAAGTAGTTACATTTTAAATAAAACCATGCAAATAACAAATGTGTCATCAGGTTTCTGCTTTTCATTGTTGCCACATGATCCTTGAGGTGATCACAACAGATTAGCTAAAGCATCAGTAGCAGCAGGCAGCAAAGGAAACACAGCGACATGTGCAAATGTTCTGCAAACCCACTAAATAAAGCATCTTAGGCTTTAAGTCAGTGTGAAATGTTGGTTAATACCGCCCCGGAGACACAGCGGAGAGGCTCTACTTACTTCCTGAGCACTGACTGACATGAAACATGCAGATGTAAACGTGAGGATGTTTCCAACATTAAACCCAGAACAGACTTGCTGTGCTCCATGCAAGGTGCCCACTCGTCAGTTTGGTGACTTCAATGTTGAAATGAAAGAAAAAAATCCTAACATGCAAGTTTGCACCAGTGTAGGTGTCTGCTGACACACAGACACCACCTGTGTGTCTGCTTCTTTCACATTGTATGTCCACTCTACAGTCTATAGAGATCACTTATATTCTGCTGCTAGTCTTTCTTAAGCTACTGTAAAATAATAATATGCTTGTCAGGCGGTTCTTTTTTGTTGTTCTAATGCCTGTGCTTCTATCAGTGCGTGTGTGCAGCTGTGCAACATTGGGGGTCGCCAGTCTCTGTTATGTTGGGGTTCGTGGGCTGTTTGGGAACCCCTGATGTAGACGTTAAAAACATTTTGGTCTACATGAGCGGGACAATAAAGGCATTTTAACTTGTTTTTTTCATTGTCATGTTGGGGAGTTGTGTATCTGTCCATTGCAGTGAACACCAAGCATCAACAGAACCTGTAGCCTGACACATAGACTAGCTACTGCCTGTTTCATAAAGTGATTAAAGCTTTATTATATCATCATTTTGAATCCAACATACACATACAGCAGAATCTAACCACAGGCACAAAGGCAGAATAAATCATTCGGGCCCTGACGTCAACAATGTAAGATCATTCAGAAAGAGAGCGCTACCTCTGCTGTCACAGACATGTAGATAACGGCATATTTACCTAAATCAAACATGTATTAGGTTCAGTTCTGGATGAACAGGACTAAAGTCTGCTCCAGGTTTGATTACAGAGCTCGAGCTAACTCAGAATGGATTGTTGGTGACTTGTGATGAACGTGTGCCTGTCAGTGAGGCTCATTCAGCTCCTGCGTTCACATGGGGCTCAGATTTCTCCGGAAAGATAAAGCCGTGTTGACATTATGCAGTTGCATGTGAGGCTGGAACAGCATGGCATCCAGGCGGGATGTTTGGAGTGATGCCTGAGCTCTGATTGGTATCAACGTTGTAAACATCACAGAGGGAGCCACTCAGCGTTAGCCTCAACAAAGAAAGCTCATTTCCCCATCGCCCTATCAGAGAGCCCACCATGTCCATCTGGACTTTATCCATCTGGCCATCATCTGCTCACTTTGGTGACGTCAAAATGCTTTTATCAGATGGAATTGTCACACTCTGCATGGCCAAGCTGACATTTAGCAAAGGAGTGCTTCCCCTTCAGCTCGAGAAGAAATGGCTTCCTTCCTTCCTTCTTTGCTTCCTTTCTCATCAGGCCCCACATGCATGATGGATGTTTGCTTATGAGCAGCATGTTGTTTAAAAACAGATTGTGATTCAGTAGATTAATTCAGTTACATCTATTACAAATAAACACATAAAGACTTGATGATCAGTGCAGCTTTGAGTGCTTACTAACTGACATAAAGAAGACTCCAGTTTGTGAGTGAATCACAGACCTCTCATTGTTTCCTGCTTCAGGTCATAAAACACTTTAAATCTCACAGCAGAGTGATGAAGACAGCAGCTACAGACACTGTGGAGTGTGTTATGCTTCTCTTTTTTACACTGCTGCTTTTAAAGTTCATGGATTAGTCGATTCACAGATTATATTTAACAACCCGTGCTTGTTACATTTGTTCACGGGAAGATTTAAAATAAGTGTCAATAGCTTCTTTTTATGTGAGCAGGCACAGAGAAGAAGAAGACAACCTGGGTCACAGAGTAAGTGAACCACCTTCATGATACCCATTATCTCTGACACGCTCTTTTGTTTTTGTTCATCCAGCTAATGCAAAAAACAAAAACATCCTGGCTGAGTCAAACTGCTCACCTCTGCAATGAAACACCTGGACGCAGGTGATCCGTTTGCTGCTTGTAGCCTCGGTGACCTCGCTCGTTTGGAGACGGTTGTGATGAAATCAATCAATCGCTTGTGCAAAGAAGAGTGTTACTGTCTCAATTAAATCTTTGATATAGTTAAGCTTAAGACTTATGCAGATATGAAGTGAGTCAATGAGCACCTGGTTTCCATAGCAACTAACACACTTCAGTTGGCTGACTAAGCTTCCTGTGAAATTCAGATCAGATCAGAGACTGAATGTAAAAGTGATCACTCAGCTGGGACTGTAGTCTTTTGGTTTGTGGTAAGTTATTATACAGTAAAATTATACATTGAAAAGAGGCTGCACGGTGGTGCAGTGGTTAGCACTGTCACCTCACAGCTAGAAGGTTCCTGGTTCAACTCCTGGCTCTTTTTTCTGTGTGGAGTCTGCATGTTCTCCCTTGTCACTTTTCTCCACCTCCTTTCCCCTTGAGCACGCCCTCCTGAAACAGCGCTTAATGACGCGCACATCTTACTTTGTACAGGTCATTTAAACATGTCTCCGTTGTCTTCTTGTCTTTTTCAGTTTGTACATTTATTTTCTATCATGTACAGCTTTTAGTGTAGCCTAGCTTACTTACCCTGAGGTAGGATAGTGGAGCACAAAGATGGTTTGTTATGTGCTCTTTGTTTTCTCCCTTTGCTCTTTGATGGCTCGCATGTAGAAATCAGGCCAAGAAAGCAAGCCTGAAGTATTCTGACAGAGTCATGTTTGTGGGCTTGAAGCCATGCAGTGAAACCTGTGGAACAGAAAACCTGGAGAATGAGAACTGTCCCTCTGCCAAATAAAACACCCTGAAGAAGGCAAAGCTTCTTGTTCAGCCCAGCAGGGATCCTGTGCTGTTGCCAGAAGGAGGGCAGAGATGGAGGGATCAGCTTCTACAAAGACTTGAGTTGAAAAGAATCACATATATGAAATACTTTGAGTTTTCCTTTGTCATGACTGTCTTGAGTTTCAGGCTGGAGATGCTTCTTCATATTAGGCAGTGGATGAGAACTGGTCTGCTCCAAAGCAGCTGATCACTAACACCACTTTGCTGGATGAGCACTTTTCTCATGTTGCTCACTAAGACCTGAAAAAAGTAAATATTGGTAAACTTTTGACATTTGCATCATGAAAACTATGCTTAACTTATTTTAAATATCATACAAAGTGTTGTATGATTTGTACGACACAGAAGACTCCCAAACTACTCTTAGAGACTTTAGGTACCACAAGCAGGCCTGCATCCTGGGAGCGCAATGTTCTAGAGGGGTAATATGGCACTATGAGCTCTTTAAGATATGATGGTGCCTGACCATTAAGAGCTTTGTAAGTAAGAAGAAGGATTTTAAATTCTATTCTAGATTTTACAGGAAGCCAGTGCAGAGAGGCTAATACAGGAGAGATGTGATCTCTCTTCCTAGTTCTTGTCAGCACACATGCTGCAGCATTTTGTACCAGCTGCAGAGTTTTTAGTGACTTATTAGGGCAGCCTGATAGTAACGAGTTACAATAATCCAACCTGGAAGTAACGAATGCATGGACTAGTTTTTCTGCATCGTTTTGAGACAAGATGTGTCTGATTTTTGCTATGTTGCGAAGATGAAAGAAGGCTGTCCTTGATATTTGTTTTATGTGGGAGATGAAGGACATATCCTGATCAAATAGAACTCCCAGATTCCTAACAGTAGTGCTGGATGCCAGGCTGATGCCATCTAGGGCAGCTATATCATTAGAGACAGAATCGCTGAGGTGTTTGGGGCCTCCCTCTCTGACAGTTGTGTGTGTGATTGAGGTATTCAGACTCTTGTGATTGGTTTGTTTAAACAGATGTAGAGCATTGTGCTTAGACCTTTTCCTCCTGCCAACAGAGCTCCTTCTTTATCTTGTTTTTCTCTTCAAGTGTTTTGTGTTGAACCTCAGAATTCCTGCTGCTGTGTTACTTGGCAACATCATGATCACTAATTTATGTTTTACAACACAGGATGTTAAACAACCTTCATGACACCGATCAACAAATCAGCAGCATTTGTTTTCTAGAAGCTGCATAATCATTGGTTTTTTTTAATCCATGTGACTTTAGGTGAAATACATTTATATGTGTTTGTGTGCGATTATATTTGTGTGTCATTAATACATCAAAGTGAGATGAAATGTTTGCTGAGTTAATCTCAGAGTGCATCAGGGATAAAATGCTCCATGATGTTCTCCAGATCAGAACATCAACACTGCAGGCCTGAGCGCTCATTTCCCTGCACTTAGCATCTCCAGGGAGGAGTGAGGAAAGGGAAAACAAGCAGAGCTGCGAGGTCTTATCAGTGATTACATGACGAAAGCAGCCAGTAAATAAAGTGTGACACCGACAAACACTGCAGAGAGCAGAGAGGTCAGTCAGCGGTGCACAGTTTCTCAACTTATACTTCTGTTATTAACCACGCTGCTTTATCTTATAATTATAACTAAAGATATTACCATGAAACAATAACATATAGTCTCCATGTTTACTCTTCATGGTCTGCAGGTTGAATGGAAGCTGCCTGCGCACTGATACCATGCACAGACCATCAGCTTTTGCAACAACTTCAACAAAGTTCCACTAAACAGCAGTGATTATGTTTTTTGCAATGTTATTCAGAATGAGCACGTGTCATACATGAAATTCAGTGCTCTATTTTCCTCAAACAAGACGTACATGCAAATGCATTTCTGAACTCAGGTGCAGGTAGACATGGCCATGGTCTGCAGCCAGATGCAGCTCAGACCAACATGTAAAAGTTTTTCAGAACTATCAACATTCAGCTTTTGCTGCTGCTCTGTGGAATGACACAGAAACTTTGTTTGATGATGCACAAGAGTCATAATTCCATCAGCTGCAGGCTGCTGGCAGTTTGGCTGAAACAACAGACTTTTAGGAATTCTTGGGAGATTCTCGGGACTGACTCTTGGATCAGTTCATTCGGAGGAGAACAAAATGAGGAGTACAGAATGATCAAAGACAAGACGGCTGATATGAACTCAAAATTTAAATGTATTTTAATGTTTTTTATTACCAAAAGAATCAAATAAACCTGACAGATAGATATAATTGTTCACTGTGAGACAGGAGGCTTCCAGACATCACAACCCATACAGTCATTTTACTTTCTCACTTTGAAGGTACATCAGGTGTTCTCAAGTGAAAATGTGTTGTAAACATTGCTCAGTCTGGTCGATGAATTTGCTGACAAATACTACATCGTGAAGACAAAAGAACGTCACACCGAATCCCAATCAGAGGAGGAATTTACAAAAAATCAGGCACAGCAGAATAAAAGAGTCTTAGTCGTAAATCTGATCATGTGTCAGGAAGTCAGCAGTGAGTCTTCCAGGAATCTACGGCAGCCAGGAGGAGCTGAATGTCTCAGCAGACAGAGTTAATAAGAGCGTTACCTCGGAGCTGCAGCAGCCGCAGCTTCACGGCTGTTAAACAAACAGAGCCGTGTTTGCCTGTCAGTGTGTGGCCGTGTGCACCAAGTAGAAGGTTGTCTGGTCTGATAAGACTTTACATTCATTTTATGAGTCTGTCACTAGAGAGTAAATGATTAACACTAGTTGTTTACATCTCCATTAGGCAGAAATATCAACATTATCTGGATCCAATCCTTAAAATATGCTGATATAACCTTTAATCATCTTTGACTGTGGAAATCTTTCTGTCTCTGTGCCGATGACAGCTGACGTCTGTCTATCTGTCTGTTCCATTCGTGTGAGCATGATATATCAGACACACCTGGAGGGAATATATTCAAAATTTATTACACACAACCAATTAGACTCAAGGTCACAGTGACCTTTGACCTTTTCTGTCCCGTTTGTGAATTTCTGGAGTGAATGTGAAAACATCCTGTTTATTTTAATAGTTTTATCCGTCTCAGAGAACAACGCGATGGTTGATTAGTAGTCAGTTCTTTCAGCCATGTCTGAGTGTGGTCTTTCAACTTCAACATTTCCTCCTGGACTCACCTCTGCACTGTCACGATGTAAAGACTTAACATTTCAGAGGTAAGATCTAAAGCAATCACTCCCCTCTGTGGATACTGACCCACCTCTGAGACTCAGTACAAACTGATCCCAGCACTGACTTACAAAAACATGTTTTCTGTGTTTCTGACTTTGCATCATTTCTGTATTTGCAGCACGTTGATGTTAATGCATTTGTTTCTGCTTTTTGCAGCATGTTTATTTCATTTGCAGCGTGTCTCCCTCACTGCATTTGTTTTGGACTTTTGCATGTGTGTTGAAATTTGCAGTCTGTTTGTTCAAATGGAAACCGTTTGTTGCCACCGTAGTTTTAACTGAGTCACACCTGTTCAATGTAACACGACTTATGTAACTCTTAACCTTTTCCTGTGTAAAATAAAATGATCTGTAACCAAACTATTGATATGCAACAAGATTCATTCAACTCAAATATAGGAGTTTGTCCTCCTGATTGTGTTTTACATTCTTGATGGCACATACACACACACACACACACACACACACACACACACACACTCTTTCGAGTGTTTGGAGTTGTTCTCTGCAGCAGGTGCATACCCACCTCACACACTCAGAGTATAAATAACCCTCTGATCACCCGTCTGAGGAGAGCTGTCACATGGTCATTGAGCTGCCTCCACACTGCTGGTTACCACGGAAACAGAGTATTATGCTTACTAGCTTAGCATTTCCTCTTGGCGTGTTACTTTGACAACAGGAATGTCAATTAGCCGAGCTCGCAAAGCTAAAGTTTGAGCCTCCTTTTGTTGGCTGATTGGAGCTGCAGTAACACCTTCTATAAATCAACATGGCTCCTCATTAACAGGTTAGAGTGCCGCCTGCAGACTTTAGACATGCATTCCTGCCTCCTGCAGCATGTCAACACGTCTGCTGGGAATCGCTGTTTCCTGACATCTATCGCTATCTGCAAGCTGATAATTAATGGTGTGCAAACTCTACAACTATATTGGTTCTGTCCATGATACATGGATATGCTCGTATTTATATATTTATATCTGAAATGTGCAGACTCAAAGCATATGATGCAGTTGATCAAACTTAAACCCTTAAAAGCTTCATTATAATGCATGTATTGGTATGTCTGCATCCCACCTACAGATCTACATCCTTTAACAAAGTAAAGTGAACGTATTGTTGTGACACACTGATCCTCCACTCTTTAAACCCTCCGCTTCTCGACGTGTCTTTCTCTTTAATAAAATGACATTCCTTTGTCTAACCACCTCCATGGTTTGTCGTTCTCAGCGGGATGCGGCAGCACTGAGCTTCAGCATCCTGAGCTGCAGGTGGGCGACGGATAAATCTTCACAGCATGCTTCACTGTCACATGGTCTGCAGAAACTCAGACTGTTTGGAAGGAGTGAGTGGTGGTGTTTGGTTACACATTTTACAATGGTCAGAGGGTCAGGGTGATCATTAGTTGTTGGTTTGTGGAGACTGTGATCAGTGATGATCTTTAGATAAGGGCTGACTCAGGATCAGATTAAAGCTTAATGAGATTAATGCTCTGTCTGGACCTACTATATGTCAGGTGTTCATTATAATGTTCATTATAATGTTATTACAAGTGGAATGAACTTTATGTTAGGACAAAAAAAATGACAACAAAATAAAATAAATCAAAAAACATCTGAACCAGAAATTAAAACATTATTGAACATTTTAAAAACGGTGAGATCAGTGTGGCAGCATATTCAGCTCCAGACACCACTGCAATTTTTGTTTCTTTGGTTCTATTTAAAGGTTTGTGTTTAATGAACTTTAGTTTTATTGTGAATAACATCTCTCAAACTTCAGAAGCAAATATTTTCAGTGAGCTCTTTTATCTGCAGAAAATGTCGACTGGTTAAGAAACAAAAGATGTTTTTCAGAGCTGGAATAATCAAAGAAAACAAGTTCATGTTGGAACAACAGAATACTAATGTTTGAACTGAGGAAGAGTTCACAGGTCAGTGTTTGGTGGGATAACCTGGTTTTACATGCCTCTCTGCATGCTCTCCGTCACGGTGCTGCTGGGCGACGTTAGGCCGCTCTTTTTCCGATGGCTTGTGAGCGTCCATCTTTCTATTGATCACATTCAGGAGGTTTTAATGGGGTCACATCTGGACTGGGCGGCCATGACATGAAGAGAGAGGTGCTGATTTAAGGAACACTTGGAGTGGCCTTCATTTTTAATTTAATTTAATTTAAAACCATTTTTTATGATGAATATTGGATCAATCAAACAACCAATCAGATTGATACCTTTAGAATGGAGTCTGTCATTTTACACCTGTTTAGACCTGTGGTAGAAGTGTGCTGTGGAGGTCAGAGTGAAGGAAGGGCCTGTAGTGCATCTAACCTCAATGACATCAACATTTCTTTCCATTGTTTTGCAGATGATTAACAAATCTATCTGCCAGTAGATGAAGTTTCACTTCTGGAACCTCAGTGAAAAGAACTCCTGAGCTCCTGGACCTCTCTGATGTGCTCTTGACTCGTTAGCCTCCTGCTGTCAGCCTGTTCTTCTCTTTCAAACAGATTAGTTCAGTTATTAAGTCTAGCTTACAGTTGAGACTTCTGGGGAAGGAAAAGGCCGATCTTCCTCCAAATGAGTTTGAGAGAAGCATTCACATGTTTACTTCTCGGTTGGATTATTCTAGCTCCTTGTATGCTGGTGTAGATTAGTCGTCTCTTGGTTGCATACAGCTAGCTCTGAATGCGACAAGATCGCATCACACCAGTACTGGCCTCTCTTCACCTGGCCTCCTCCAGTCTCAGGATCTAGTTTAAGATGTTATTACTTGTTTTTAACATTTTAAATGGGCTCCAGTCAGAGCGCTGAAGCCAACACGTCATACGCTGTTGGATGATCCAGGCTCAGACCCAGAGGAGAACGAGCGTTTGTGGTGGCTGCTCCTGACCTGTAAATATCACAAGTGCTCAGATACCTCTTAGTCTTGGCTTTTATATCAGTTAAACTTGATATATATTTTATTATGCAACTCTATTTCACTCATTTTACTCATAGTTCTTTTATTTGATATTGTGTTTTAAGCTTGTGCAGCTCTTAGTTTTTAAACGTGCCGTAATTAAACTTTGACTGGACTTAACATGAATGCAGGCTGCTAGTTTACATTCTGTCACAGAGCAGCAGTGTTACTTTATCTTTTTGTATCATAGCCACAGCCTGTAACTACACTTCCCTGGTGTTTCAGCCCAGTAACACAAAATATTTCTAACTATATTTGTCCTGTGTCTGTATGACCCTCCATCCCCTCAGCAGGCTCTTTTCCTCGCCTGTCTTCTGACACGATTTTCTTTATGAGGCAGTAAATATTCCTTCAGTTTAAATTTGCTTAAAGACACGAAAAAGGTTGAATTCATGTTCAACCTCCATCTAATGACTTCTTTATGATCTGCGTGTGACCTGTTCAAACATAAAAGACCCACTTTGAGTAGCGTGCTTCATGAAGCCGTGGAGACGTGTGCATTTAATCTGAGGGCTCTGTGAAACTGTCACATGTGTCTGATTGAGTAACTGGCAGCGCTCCACACTGATGTTCAGTCTGTGGGGTCAGTCTGAGGGGATTCAGCGCTGCGTGGAGCACTGCCTGTTCTTTCACACACTTTATATTAAAAACAAAACTGAGCTGGTCATTGACATGTTGTTGGCAGAATCATGTTTTAGAATAGTTTTTTCTACTGTATATACACTGCCAGGACACACTGTCACTATGGTCTGCTCCAGATGTGACAGAAGTCACACCTGAGCCACAAGTTAAGCTTCAAGTCTTTTGGTCACAGGTCCAAATCAAGTCTCTTATGGTTTACATAAATAATAATAAAATGTAATTAACAGGAAAGAGGGAGAGACATAGCCAGGCTATATCTTTTTGTTCTGAATATAGAGAGGGGGTCAAAATGGATATAGACTATAATGTTACTCAGGGTAACAGGTAAATATTGCTACCATTATTAGGCATGCAATAATACCTGTAAGAGTTACAGAAGTACATCGTATTGTATAATTACACTGGGTCCCAACTAATGAGTTTAAAATGTACTGTAAAAATCCCTCTAGCCTCTGAACGCAGTGTGATGGTAACTTAATGAGCCAATAACATTAACCAACTTACCTTTAGGTGACGTTAATCGTTAACGTGGTATTTCTCTGGGTTTAACGCTGTTAGCCAGCAGATAGTGGCAGAGAAACATGGATGAATTTTGTGACGGCCAGCAAATGTGTGGCCACATTATTGTTTTTAATTATGTATATTTTGTATAATTCTATCTGTATATTGCTGCAGAGGAGCCTTGTTTATTTCATTTGGGGTTAATTAACGTTGTGAGCTGAATTCCATTTTTTGCCACAAGGGGGCATCTCCTCCTTAGTGAGACGGCCTGGTTTAGCCTGCAGCCGACTCTCGTCTTCAGTGTGGCAGAAGCGAGAGAAGGAAGCACATTATCCTGTTGCCGGTCTCATTACTTTCCTGTTCTTTACAGAACAATTATAATCTGCATACAGGTCCCATGCCCGGGGCCTGTTACAATTTTTTAGTATAGCCAATCATAAAGCATCTCACCTTTTCATAAATGTATAATTCAGCGAACACCAATCTGACTAAGCTAATATTAGTAGAAAGCTGTGTTAGATAGCTGATGCTGCTGAGCTAAACAGTTTTGCTACCTTGACTGACCTATCTGTCTTCAGGTGCCTGAAAAAGTCTGATGTGGTCGATCCAGCATCCTTTATTCTCATACGGAAACATTGGGCTTAGCATGAAGTTCTTAAAGCCAAAAGATCTGACAAACGGCACCTTAGCAGCTGCAGCTGCAGCTGATGTGCTCGCCATAGTGTCATCTGTGGAGTGTGGCTGCTCGCGCACCAGACATGGATGGTTATGCATGGTGAGAGGGAATGACAGTCTTGCACTAGTCCCAAATCTCGAGTCCGAGTCTCAAGTCTTTGAGGGGTAAGTCCAAGTCAAGTCTCAGGTCACATTTGTGTGAGCCTTAAGTGTGACTCAAATCCAAGTCTGAAACTTGAGTTCCCATCAGTGAGTGACACTGCTCGTACAGTTCTCTACCTTGTTTTTGAATGATGGCAGGGCGTGTATAGGAGAGCAGCTACCGTTATAAAGCTTGACAAGAATAACAGGGACCAGCTGCATAGTTGCTGTTTGTCCTGGAGGTTCATTTATATCCATAAAACCTTTAGATTATTTTGATGGTATACATGAGGTTCTGGCGGCCTGCACCATGACGGCTAAAAACTGATCTGACATGAGAAGAATGTCTCTGAATTGGGCCCAATCACAGAGTTTGTTGAGCTTTGAATAATATTTTGATAATTGATTTGAGTTATTATGCTTACTTATTACCTACCATAAGAAAGTAATACAAGACATTATTCTCTCTATGACCTTTTTTTAACAGCAGTCAGTTCAGATTACGATTCAGTTCAGGTTAAAGGAAATGTGAAGTCTGACGTTGTTGTAATGATTCACTTTATATACAGGCTGATAGTGAACTACAGAAAAACAGGCAACAGACCGTTCACAGGAAGCGTTTAGTCCAGTTTTAGGATTTAACGGACACTCTGCAGCCAATCAGAAGCCAGTATTCACACAGACCCTGGTGTAATGAAAGGTTTAGAAGCTGCAGTCTGTTTGTTTGAACACAAACAAACAGACTGATAAATAAACAAAGAGCTATTTGTAAATAAACAAAGCTCTGGGACAGCCGAGTTATTTCCTGTATTTAGAACATGTTTATTTCTCTCAGAGTTTAACTGTCCGTCCTGCTGTGAACAACTTTAGACATGATGCATACACGTCCATCCGTGTGATATTTCACATATTAAGAACATTCTCAGCTCAAAAACATTTATAACAGCTGATTGTGCTGAAAAGTGTCTCACTGTTACCAGTCCAACAAGTCCTCCATCACAGATGAGCACCGAGTTCATTTCTCCTACCTTCTTTAACGAACCACAGGAGCATTATTTCTTTAATTAGCACCTCAACTGATTGCAGGCAGGACATCCACCTACCAACAGGTATACCGGACACACACACAGAACACATGGTTATTGTTGTTAACAGCAGCTCAGTTAGGTCAGGGCACCAAACCTTCTCTGTTGAGTAACAAGGAACAAAGTATGTAACTTAATAACGAGCATGGGTTGTGAAAATATGGGACATTCAGAATGTGACTTAAAAGAAGTCAACATTAACTTTTGACCCCTATTGACTCGATGTATACTACGACACTTGACATCCACCTGATCTCTCGTCATAACAACTACATGATGGAAATATATATAGAACTGTTTAGTGGCAACTGAGATGCATCACTTTACAGTAAAAGACCCACAGATCCTTTGCGCTCATATTAGCAACTATTTTTAGCCTGAGCACCCTTGCACTGGAGACACTGTGTCAAGCAAAAACCAAGTTAAAGGGAGAGGAAGGGATAAGGGAGGAGCAGGCCAGAGACTGCGCAGTAGAGCGGGTGGCGCCGCCACAGCCACTTCTGCTAACCAAAACACACACTTAACTTACCGAAAAAAGCAGAACAGCTTCTCTGTGTTGGTCTGAGGTTAACGTTCACAGGTATGGAAACTTCAATGACTGTAGTGATTGTTTTAGTTACGTCTCCTCTGGCAGATCGTCCTCCACTCTGCTCACCTGGAACTGACTGGCTGCAGAAGCCGTATTTGTCAACAGAGCTGTCAATCATCTTTTTTACAGCATCAAATAACTAATTTAAAATAAACTTGTCAGAAAAATGAACACTTAATATAAATCAGCATGATAATAACTAGCTATGATGACAGAAACCATGTTTGAGAAAAATTTATTTGACGTGTATTTTGATTTTATAGTTTGACTCATGTCCCATCTGTTAACATGGAGGAGGCGGGCTTTATGACCTATACTGCAGCCAGTCAGCAGGGGGCGATAGAGAGGGTTTGGCTTCACTTTTAGGGAGCTGTCATGTCGGCCATCTTTTTATACAGTCTGTGGGGACTGACTCACTGCTGGAGACAGCCTCAAGTGGACACGAGAGGAACTGTAGGCTTTGGCATTTTTCAGCCCTGGAGGATGCTGCTTGATTCACACATGACAAGCAGATTGTAAATGCAGGTTCATCACTCTGTCGATACACTCTTATGTTTGAATGAAAAGGTCACAAAAAACACAATTTATGTGTCTGTGCTTCTGAAATATGTTTGGGAACCTGCTTTTTTGTAGTTTGAAAGGATTTGTTGGAGAATGTAATTATATTTGAATCATGAAATACATTTGTGTTTCCCACTGTTCATGATATTGAGACAAAACTGATTTCATATGTTTGATTCACATTGTTGTTCCAAATATGCCTAAAGCACAGACCCAGGTGACAGGGAAGTATAAGAATATACAACATGTTGTGTTACTCTCACAGGAAGCCACAGTCTAAACCAGAACAAAGAGAGTGGTCGTCTCTGACTGCAGAGCTCAAACCCTCAGCAGCACACACGTCTCCTGAGAGCTCTGGAGTCATTCTTTCCAACAGAGCAGAGAGCGAACAGTGCAGGCATGCGTGAGTCAACAGTAGCAAAGAGATGTAACGTTTAAACAGCAAGTTTTTCAGCCGGCGTCACTCTTTGTTGGAAACATGTGTCCACACAGCAGCAAGTGCCTGGGAAATGTCAACAAGCACTGCTCGGCCCCGTCTCCTCTTGACAGCTCACCAGTAAACAGTAAATTCTGTTCAAACAGTTACCATCAAGCTTTTCTTCTCAGCATGCTCCAAGACGATGTGAACTTTACCTAAAGTCAGGACACGCTGAAGGTTCAGGGACACTGCCCCGCTGTGCAGAGGTTTATGATCAGGAAGCTAACATACGAGCATCATGTGCAAAGAGAGGAGGCACAATGAGAGAGGAGCTGCAGCACAACACAGCAGTGAATGATGGATACCGTAAGACTAAATCAACTGAAAGATGATCAATTAAGAGCCAGGACACCTTGTCTGAGCCAATCACAGGCCAGGACAGCTCTGTGTGAGCCAATCACAGGCCAGGACAGCTCTGTGTGACATAAACCTGGGCTTGTTCAACCCCCCCAAAATGAAGCAAGACATTTTTATTTATTAAAAAGAAGATACTTCCTGCTGTGTAAGTTACGTTACTCAAGCGCATTGCCTCTTTAAACCCGTGAGGTTTACATCAGTGCTTCTGATTGTCTAAAACCTCTGAGACATCCAAAAAGAAGAGAAAAAATACCTCACAGCCATAAAGTTTCTGGGAAACATGTTGTTCCACCCAAAACATGAGCAGAGTAGTCAGATTGAACATGTCTCTGGACACTGAGGCAGTCAGGAGTCAGGGCAGCTCTGTCTCAGCCAATCAGGACCAAGAACACGCTGTTTAACTAATCTGGTTCAAACAATGTGAAACTGCCTGAACAGACCAGGGGCGCATTCAGCCCCAACAGAAGGAAGTAAAACTTTCATTTCAACAGGAATTGAGGTGCGTTTATCACCCTCTTTGTATGTTTTACGATGCAGGGTTTTATATAGAAGTGGCTGCTGATTGGATAAAACCTCTGACACACCCACCAAATGAGAGAAAATGTACCTTGAAAACTATTTTACACAGTTTAGGGCAAACATGTCAGAGTGCTTAATAACCGGAGGAAAAAGATGCAAGCTTTCAGGGTGAAAATGTCCCAGGAGCCCTGAAATGTCTGTGTGGGCCAGTCAGGGGCAAGGACAGCTCTGCCTGAGACGTTGCCTGGGGACATTGAGCACCCTGTTGTCTACATGATGCTATACAAGCTCACCATCTTTAAATACAGCTGAGTGTATACAAGCCATAGAAATCACTGCTGATAAGCTGAAACGTCTGACACACCTGCTACGCTATCAGGAGCAACATACCTCAAAGGCCACTGCACACCGTTTGAGAAAAATATGTGGCAGAGTCAAACACCATGGTCAGATTGAACATACCTCAGGAGCAGTGTCACGTTGTCCGCTCCAGTGAGGAGTAAAGAGTGTAAGCACAGGCCTCTGCAGGGATGAGTGGCCTAGAAAACTGTCATATTTATTTTATTTGATGTATCAGGACAGGTTGATGATGATGTTGTGTCCTGAGGACAGGCTGGTTTGTTGAAGGTTGGCTAATGAAGAAAACATGAAGATATGGGCTGAATGATGAGGTCGGTATGGATTGGATTGGATTGGAAAATGTTTATTTTCCCCCAAGGGGCAATTTGGTTTGCAACAGTAGCACACACAAGCAATACACATCACAAAAGACATAAATACAAGGACAGGAGACATAAATACATAGAATACATAACTCCCATGGATATCATGATATAAACAAAGCCAACAGTCCTTGGTATATGTGCAATGGCAACAATGCCTACAGCTTGTTTAAGAACCCAACTGCTGATGGAACAAATGACCTAAGATATCTGTTGGATGTATGTAATGGTAGGTATGCTGTTTGTGTCTTATTTTCAGCAGGTATCTTCAGCTGTGTGCAGATACTGTGTAATGTGATATAAAGTCAGGCAGATGGAGGGAGTGGATGGGGAGTGGAGGGACGGTCATGAATGAACCCAAACATAAAGGTACCAAAAGGTAACCAAAGGACATGCCAGATACATACGTGCACATATACGCTAAAAATACTACGTTTAAAAACGTTGGATTATTACTGGATGATGCCGAAACACATTCAATAATTAAAAGCAGTTTAAAAGGCAGTTCTTTGTCTGTAGTGTCTCAAACTGCCACTAGATGGTGCCAGAACATCACAAACATTCTCCCTTAAACTTCTTAAACTGATAATAAACTACAACACATACTTCACTTAATGATCTCATAAACTAATGATGTAATGCTCTCATGATATATGTCTTTGTATTGTTGTTGGTTATTTTTTAAACAGGTATTTAGGGCTGTGTGTTTGATAGAAGCAGGCAGGTGGAAGGAGCAGAGCGGAGGAGAGAAGTCTGCCTGAATAAACCCTGACAGGAAGGGACATTCAAAGTGAAAACCCCAAAGGACATGCTAAATATAATGAAGGCAAGCAATAGATATATAACTACACCAAAATAAAAAATACGACCAAATAACACGGCAGAGACATTACACAAGGAGGAGAAAAAAACGTGCCAGACAGCTAAAGTAAACTAATGTGGTGCTGTGGTATCTTGTAGGCGTCTGTTCGACTGTTTTCACATCAAGTCTGTTCAAATCGTGTCAGTTAGTTTTATCGGCGAGTACAGTTCATTAGCTGGAGTGAGAGGGAAGGGGCTGCTCTTACATCAGCCAAACATGCACTGAGCAGAGTATGTGGTTAAAAGACCTGTATTAGTTAGAGCCGAATCATGTTATGAAACAGAAAAATCTTTATGTGTGAAAGCATCAAGCCAATTCAGATTTAGCAGATATGTGTTTCTGAGTCCGTCTGCAGCGAGCTTTCACTGCCTCTAGCTCGAGTCGTTTTATAGCCTTGGTCAAAGTTTGAATCATTGTGTTATACAAACCTTTATCTCTGGTATTTATTTGTCTTATTTAACTTTTTACTGTTTTTAATTATTATTATTATTATTATTATTATTATTGATATGTAACATTTTATTGTTTTTACCGTAGTGATTTATTTATTTATTTTTTAATCATTAAGTTATTACTTTCTTTTTTCTTGTTGTAGTCTCTTAAATTGTATTTATGGTCGTCATTTTCTCTTCTATTTCCCGTCTGTTCCTTTATGAAGCTGCATGCTGGTATGTATGAAAGTTGCTTTATAAATACAGCTGAGTTGAGTTGTATATGGACAGGTATATGACCTATTAATGCAAGCTGTTGTGTGCTTTCCAGCCTGTGTATTATTACCTAAATAAGGTTGAAGGAGTTTGAACTGCTGTGCTTGTGACCAACTCTGTTGTGTCAGTTTATTACATCCATCTTTAATCCTTCCAGAGGCCTTCCTTTCCACATACAGCCTGCTCTTCTTTAATACCGATCATCGCGTCCTTCTTCTACGAAATCTTTGCTACCAAAAAACAGCTTAGCAGGTTTCAAACTGAACAATCACCATTATATAGATTCTGTAATGAGGACGATCAGATGCTTTTGTTTTTCTACTCTCCATATGTTGTGAGTTTGTGGACTGATACAAAAAACCTGATAAAGCGACTGTAAACATGTTGGGCTGTCTGGATGAGGATTGTCCTAAAATCATTCTGCTGGTTAAAATATTCACATTTAAAGCACAATCAAGAACTAATGTGAATCTGTTTGTTAAAAGTACATGGTGAAGCGATTTCATTTTGGAAAAAAGAATCACCACAAACTATAATAAAGTAGCTCAACGTCGTGTAGAATGGAAAGAAATTTGAATCTACATACGCTCTGCTTGTTTTATATTAAAATGAGTTTTAGTACCTTAAAGAGGAGATCCTTTTTTCTTCTTAAATGTACAAACTGCGTCTGTTGATTTCTGTTGTGAGGTTATATTGTAAAATCATCTTACTGCTCTATGAGACTGCATGTCAAAACGTAGGTTACTAGCTCTGCAAAGAACAGGGGGGTACACTAGGAAGCAGGATCAGGTGTTATCGAGGTAACTTCAGGGTTAACTCCAAGTTTTCAGTACTACGAAGGTGGTTCACTTCTTACCGAGGTAGATCACCATGGTAACTTATGCTGAACACCTAACCTGCTCAGGAGCAGATGATGTCCGAGATAAGAGATTAACCTGAACTCATCACCACCCACTGACCAATCAGGTGTCTTGATTCAGGAGCTCTGTGAGCAGATGGTGAGAGGGAGGAGGGAGAGAGAGAGAGCGGTAAAGCACTTCCTGTTTACCGTCTGATTTTATGAAATATATATTTTGTGCTTTACTGATACATCCACAACAGAGACTGATAAAAACAATGAAGCCTGAAGATCTTTTGTACTCATTAGATATAATAGTAAGCATTCGTACAGCTTTAAATTGTGGTTTTATAGGCTGTGTATTTTATATTTGCTCCATTTGTCCGTCTGATACAGCTGAGAGAATAAGGTCTAAATCTTAACGCAACGAAAATACATCTGTGCAACGTATTAATCTCATGTAACACACAAGTGTTGTAATATATGGTGCTCTGATGATGGAGCAGTGATATTATTTTTTTTGCACATTTACACAGTCTGTGTTGTTTAACTGTTTGTCCTTCCTGCATTCAGCAGCTGCAGCTGAGGCTGCGTCCTCATAGAAACCCTGGGTTGACTTATCGAATTGATAAACTGCAGCGTCTGACAGTTTAGCACGATTGCCTTTGTCAGGTTAAGTGAAGCCAGATCAGGAAGAGAGACCCTGGGTCTGTTGACCTCCCTTCGTAGTGTAGGCCCCAGGAGGTGACCAGCCAGCGTGGGGTCACTTTGACTGTTGTGGTTTTAAAGGACAGAAAACGGTAAAATAAACATCCTCCTCAACAAGAGGTGTGATTGTTAAAAACTACTTTGGACTGTCTTGTTGTAGTTAAACTAAAGTGGTAAATAAAAGTTTAAACTATACACTTGTGTTTCATATATATTGACATCTTATGGGGGGCTTATGAGTGTAGATAAATCCTTAATTTTATGTTTTACTTTCCTGTACTGAAGGTTTCATAGGCGATGTCGACTGTCTGTTCAGCTCTGTGATCTGATCACATTAGTTTTGAACACCTGGCTCTGCAGGTACAACATGACTCAGGTTTCAGAAACAAAGAGCTCTGACAAAATTAGGCACTACAAATTACAAAGGTCAAAGGTCAAAGGAAACAGTCTTATGACTTACATTTGTATGAAAGCCAAACTGAGCATGAACTGAACAGCAGGATTAAGTCAGTGCCTCGCTTTTATTATTCAATACAAAAACATGAGTGACCCCCCCGCCCCTCCCCTGTGATGATCATCCACCTGGACTTCACTACAACAGCTCAAACACAAACACACACAGACGACACTAGATCCAAACAACTACAATTTAAAGTCCATTACAAAACAATCCCAGGCTTTTTACAAAACTGGTTAGCTGACATGTTGAACTGTTTCAACAGACACATGAAAGGAATGATTATGTTCTCTTGATCGCATCGTCGATTTCTGAGATCTGATCTTTCAGCTGGTTCCACTGTTCGGGATTCAGAGAGATCCCTGCATGAAATATAAAACACAGCATCATACATCTTCAACCACAAACATCTGACAACATCAAGACATTCAAATCTCCAGGTACATATTTAATATTTAATTTTAACATATTTAAAGTGTTTACCTTTCTTCCCCGGCTTCATCTCCCCGTCCTGGTTCATCCAGTACTCTCTGATGTCAATCAGGACTTTTCCTTTGAAGTCCCGCACACTGACATATCTCATCTTCCCAATCTGCAAGAAGGACACAGTTAACTGGACTTTTCTGGTCTTCTGGTCTGTTCAAGTTATTAAACTTCTCAGCGATGATTAATGCCAAATAACTTCATGTTGTGCTTCAAGTTACACAATTGTTAAAACAGAATACTGATGTGAATGTGAATGTGTCATCCACTAGCTATGACCTGATGACGCAACTTTGTCTCAATAAAGTTCATTACAAAGATTAGGCCCCACTGACTGCTGTACAAGCACACAACTTTAAATTGTATTCCCTGATTGTCGTGAAACTGGATCATATCTTTTTAACAAAATAGTATTCCCTCCCCCGTCTAAACTCTGTCATTAACTGAGTTTCCTGAAGGATGTCAGCCTGAGGATGCCAGAGGCCAAACCCAGCCAGAACTCTCCCTCAATGTTGTAAAATCCTTAATCTCAATCTAAATTAGAGTGACTGAATGGTATGAAGACAATCATGTTACAATTAAGTGGGTTTCATCCGACCATAAACAAACACCCCCATTCTTTGTTTCATTAAGGAGGTTAACTAAAAACCTTAAGAAACACTGACTGGAATGGATTTAAAGCTGCATCCGCTGTCTAAACACAACATCCCAAATTTCCCCCTGGGGCTTAATAAAGTATTTCTGATTCTGATTCTGATGTCATTTCTGGAGAGTTTAAAACTACAGTCTACCTGTGAAACTCACCTGAAACATGTTGTCGTCACTGTTACCGCTGCCCTTTGATGAGCCACCAGGCTTTGAGCTCTCTCCACTCTTTGGTTTTTTGGCTGGTTTCTCTGGTGCTACGGTCTTCTTTCTCTTTGCCTGAAAATGTATTTCTAATGTCAAGGTATTTTCTAATATCAAGGATGAAGTTGGTTAAAACAGTAAATATTCAAACACAAACCTTGGTCTCTACTTCACTGTCGGAGTCACTTCCAGATGTGGAGGACAGCACTTCCTTTGATTTTGGCATTCTGTTAAGACAGCAATCAAATATCAGACATTTGATCCAACGCAAAACTAGCTTCATAACAATCGCATAAAATAATATTTAAAGTGAGATATACAGGCTCTCTGTAGAGCCTGACTGTCTTTAAATTAGACCCTCTTTCAGTCTATGGACCTCAAACAGAATATCATACAAAATGCTTATGCTGCTTATGATACACATTAACATATGAAAAGGAAAGCTAGTTATCAAATGAAATGGTCAAAGGACATCATTTATGTAAATATATTAATATAATCTCTTCTACAAACAATATTGGAAGGTAGTCATGTGGGGCTCCATTTTAAGATAAAATAAACTTCAGTAGTGTATTATGTATAATGAAGGTAGTTGCGTGGTTGTAAGTTACTTAACATGCGCAGGTTGTTTGGGGTTTAGAACTGTGTGATTTACATAAAATCACTTCCACATTTGCCTCTATCCGCCTTCCTTTAATCACTGACGTCGTTGATGCGTTTCAGCGCTTCAATCTGAATTTCACGGATATTTATTTACAGTTTCACCCTGGAGCAACAAGTCGTCTGGTATATTTAGCTGACTTTAAAACTTTGTCGTATAACATGATGTATCACAGGGGGGCACGTGTTTAATCTATAGAGTTCGGTGTAATGTTAACACTGTGCCCATACACAGGCATGGACGTTAAATAGCACGCTACATGCTATCTGGATAGCTTAGCAGCAGTAGCTAACGTTAGCAGAGCTGCAGCTCCGCTGCACACGAAGATGTTTCGTTCTAACTTTTTATCGCCGGTGAAATGAAATATATGTGCAGGGACAGCGCAGACTTGTTGTTCCAATAAACTAGAACTCACACAAAGCTTTTGCATTTTCTATTTAGTCTGTTAATGCTTACATGATTAGATGTAGTAGAGCGGATCTGTTGACCGGAAGCAGAAAGCTTTTTCTTTCCCTTTGAGAGCTGATGGCGGGTAACAAACAGACTTATACGTGCATTATCACCACCTAGTGGCCCGGAGTGTGCGGCAGTAGAATGGCAAATTGGCAAACAAAAATGCTTGTAACTCTTTATTCATTAGATGTATATTACTTTCCATGATGTGTTTGCCAGAAGATTCATCAGTGTAATCAATCAAATTTGAATCAAATTTTATTTGTATAGCGCCAAATCATAACCAGAGTTATCTCGAGACACTTTACAAAAAGAGCAGGGGTCCGTTTCACAAAGCAGGTTCAACAAACTCTGAGTCTAACCCTGAACTCTGAGTTCATCTACTCTGAGATAGGAAACTCTGAGTTTTCGGATCCAGGACAGCTGATCAGAGTTAGTTTAATCAACTCTGAGTAGGTTCACCCGGAGTTTAGTGCGTGCACGCTGACTGTAAAAAGCCAGCATTAATGGAGCCCCGATACCACGATTCACCATGGCAACGGTACACAAAAAGAGGTCCTCATACGTCACACCAGTGGAGCTCAAAATCCTCACGCGGACGTTCAGCGAATACGAGCATGTTCTAAGAAAAATAAAGTAACACGGCTGCAGCTGCAAAAGAGAGAGAAGCGGCGTGGGAAGAAACTGCTGCTCGAGTAAATTTGCAAGTTTGAACCGGTCTATTTATTTTATACTTAATCACGACCGGAAGCTAAAATTTATATTAATTTAGGAGCAATCCAGCGGGAGAAAAAAACGTACATGGAAGCACTTCAATCATATTTTAAATATTAAACTAATGAAACATCATTCAGTGGCTGTTTTAATTACCATTAGCTTTATCCCTAACATGATGCTGACTTCACATACATTATAATTCATGTTGATTAAACTGAATGTGTTAGTTTAAAAAAAAAAAATCCAATAACTTACGGTGTCTTATCTGAGTGCTCTCGGCAGTGATGGTGGAAAATCTAAAAATGATGACTTTGACACAGATTTGTGTTTTGATTTTTTTTATCATAATTATAAAAGACTTTTGCAAAGCGGTCAGAGCAGCACAGAGACGCAACGTTTCTTCTTTTAATTCTGTAACCGCTCAAACACGCGTGAGACGGGCTGAATGAATGAGGAAGTCGAATGAGGGTTTTATATTCTAGAGGGAGGAGACGGAGCGAAACTCTGAGATTCCTGAAGAAAACCTGCTCGCGACCAGGTTAGGTTCACAGACACTGTTACCATAGTAACCAACTCAGAGTTAAAGTTACCTCTCTTTCTGAAACGGCAAACCTGAGGTTTCCCTCGTTTCAGCGTTAACAGACTCAGAGTTTTCACTAAACCCGCTTTCTGAAACGGACCCCAGGTCTAGACCGACTATTTGTTATGTTACTTAAAGAGAGGCCCAACATGAATCACCATGAGTAGCACTTAGCAAAATTCGGCACATTGGCAGAAAAACTTCCTTTTAACAGGCAGAAACCTCGAGCAGAACCAGACTCATGTTGAACAGCCATCTGCCTCGACTGGATGGGCCGAAAATGGGATAGAAGGAGATGCAGGATAGAGACAGGCAAAGAGAGCAACAACAACATATGTTCTTGTTACCACAACAACATATGTTCTTGTTACATCAACAACAACAGGTAATACATACTTATGGTTACAATGCCAATAATTGTGGTACACTAGTGTGAAGATTAGCAAATACTAAATTAGCGAGAGAAGCAGAGTAATGATAAAGGCTGTAGTAATCGTAATTGTAACAGTTGAAGTCGACAGGTCTACTATTAGCATTAGCAGCAACAATAATGATACAATGGGGAAGACTGATGTTAGTGTGGTGGCAATTTTCTGATGACGAGACCAATTAAGTTCTTAGGGAAACAAAGTTGTCTTTTGATGTCATTTAATTGAAGAATAATAATAATTGAGTAAAAGCAATTCCCAACTCGAGCTGGGTCAGACCAGTACTACACAGAACGCAGCTGTCTAGCTGACTGACACAGACTCAAGGTTCACAGTGTATGTTATACATCACAGAAAGAACTCCCTCTCACAGAGACACGGTAAGGTGTTATTGTTATGACTTTAGCTGAAGCGCCTGACTATCTAGAGTTTACCCCTTGCCCTGGAGCTCTTAGCCCAGACAAGGCCACCAACTATCTCTCTAAGACAGAAGGAGCAACAGTAAATCATACACAATACCCTGGAGAGGAGTAGACAATACATATCCTCAAAATTAACCTTAGCTGATTATATCATGAGTATTAACTCCATAATATTAAAGAAATTTAAACATATGATCAAAAAGGTTAACATAAAAATTTCCTTCACAACTCCCCACTTTTTATCATCAACTGATAATTAAATTTGAGTATATGAGTATATAAGCCTTCAGCAACATCAGAATGTAAACCCTGTTTTACAGTTAAATTACTCTTGTCACACAGAAGGAGAGTAAAAGAATCATGGTAAAAATCATTGTGATACATTCTGTGATTAGGTTATTTACACAGGCGTGTCAATGTCTTCATCATGAAAGGGGGGAATCCAGTCATGAATAGGATTCAAGTCAGAGTTTGGGTCAGAGGTCAAAAGTGGATTCTTATCCAGGACAGTCATTTGAAAAGCAACAGACCTGTCAATGGCACAGCGATGAGGCCTCTAACACAGGGAATGATGCAACAGCCCAAAACAACAAGCATTATCAGTACCAAAGACATGACAGTGAAAGCTGTCACAATCATACCAAACATGGACTGAAACCAGTCCACCATCCAGGTGTCAGTACCAGCATTTCTCTTCAACTCTGCAGCTAGTGTTTCCAATCTTCTGAGGGCCTTTGTGAAAGTGCCATCCGGAGCCATATTGTTAGGAATGAAGGTACAACAAACATCCCCAAACATAGTACACACGCATCCTCTGTCAGCTAGCATCATGTCCAGTGCTAGTCTATTCTGCCAGGCCATTTGAGATGTAGCATGTATCTGTATGCCTAAGGCTCTGAGTGCACCTTTAGTGAGGTTAGCCATTCTCTGCTGATTGTAATAAATATAATTTATCCAATCCACATTCTTGTTTATTGTTACCCACCAGAAAAGTGAAGACTCAAACCCAGCTGCAATCTGATTGCGGGCTTTGAACTCTTCGGGAACCCCTCTGGGGATTCCGATTGCATCAATGTAGACATTTGGATCTGTATCAGTAAGGTCTCTCTTAATCCTGTCAGTACCTGAATGCTGTGTGATAATGGAGACGTCCTCCACTAACATGACCATTGCGCACGTACCATACCAGCCCTGAGGGAGCTTCTGGAAAAGGCGTTTCTTACCGCAACACCACCAGATGTCTGACAGAGCTGTGTCCCCCACTGTCACCAGGTTAGGACCGGTTCTCCATTCCAAGTCATTGTCATTGTCAGTCATGTCCGCGTCCGTGACGTACCACGTGACATCGGCTTCTTTTGGGCTTTGTGATAGGTGTCACATCCCCGTTGGGTGAAAGGGAGAGGCATGGCCAATTTCAATTGATAGCCTCCCCCCATGCAAATATAACAGGATTTGTTTGTGGGCTGTCTTGCTGTGAAGTTAGCTTTACCAAACCACAGATTTCTGTCCAGCCACCGCGTCAAATTGTTGTGCTGCAAAGCTTGGAGATCAGCCAAGGTTGTTTCCAGAGATCTTTTAGGCCGGGTCGGATTTGGAGAGCTCAGAACAGTTTGGATCAGCGCTTTAAATGTCAGCTGTTTAGTCAAATCACGCGTTAGTCTGGTGTGTTTTATTGGTCAGGTCATGTGTGTGTGTCACACAAGTAGTCAGGTTATCAACTCTGGTTGTCTGCTGTTGCATTTCGAACCATAACAAAGGAAAAATGACGATCAATGTTACTAAAGTTAAACAACATATCCAGGCTGCCGGAATGGTCACCACGGTCGTTGATGATCCATTCCGAAGGGCGGCACCAAAGGCCAATGATGAGATGGAGCTTGGCACGCTACTGTTGGAGGAGGGCGCTTATTTCACCCCTGCCTCTTACTTTAGGTTCCAACGCAGCTGTAGGGGAGGGTGGCGCTAGGCTCACTTCCCAGTTGTTTTCCTCAGCGTCTCAAATTTTGGCTTTTCAGCCTTTTTATTTCTTTCAGGTTTCCCCCGATGGGAGAACAAAACTTGTACATTCCAAAGGTTGTAAATTATTTCCTCAGAGGCTCCCCTGTTGGAGAAGGAGCCAGTTTGCAGTGGCTGGTGTGGACCCAAGTGGCCCTCCCTTGGACTTTGAGAGGGTTGTGTGTTGTCAGGAGGACCTGGAAAGGGCCAGTGAAACGCCTTTGCTTCCAGTGCTTTCTCCTGAAATATTTGAGCACCCAGTAAACAGGCTGGGTGTTGTGTTGAGGACCAGTGGCCTGTTTAGGCAGTGCAGCCTTCACTTGGAGGTGAAGGGCTGAAAGGGAAGCTGTTAAGTGTACCCAGTAATATCTGAAAAGGGCTCAGCACGCGCTTATCTCACATGCGCGTCCGCATGTGAAACAGCACGAGCAGATACATCTTTAACCATATAAGTTCAGCATCCTTAGCTTTAGCATTTAGCTAAATCTTTAAAGGAACCATTTTCACGCTCTACTACACCTGCACTCTGTGGCTGATAGGAGCACTGGTGTTTTAAATCAAATTCCCAAAACTTCAGACATTTCTTTGATGTTAGTTAGTTGGTTAGTAAATTAGTTAGTTAGATACTTTATTAATCCTTTACAGGAAATTTCACTGCTACAGCAGCTTCAATCACAGTCAAGACACCACATGTAACACTACAACACAAATCAGGCACATAAAAATACCAAAATCTAAACAAAACTAAAAATTACAACTGACACATTAAAAGATACTTAATGAATGTAATAAAAATATGCATTGTAGATGGAGATGGGCGCAGATGGCTTGATGAATGACAGCAAGACCATTACCACAGCTTATCTTACCAGGGATCCCCCACCAGGGAATCACTTCCATGAGCAGGGCTTTTGCCACTGATGTTGAATCCTGTTTGCTGGAGGGGAAAACTTCAACCCATTTACTGAACATGTCCACCATGACCAAACAACACTTTTTACCTTCACAGACAGAGAGTTGAAATCCATCATCCAATGTTGTCCTGGGCCTGTAGGGGCGGATGACTGTGCTGTGGGACTTTTGGAGCGCCCACTGCATTGTGAGCTGCACAGATAACAGTTTTTGCAGAAATGTTTAGCAACAACAGAAGAACCTTGTGTATACCAGCATGAATTAATGGCAGCACACATCCCACCAAAGTCATGCACTATTCCAAATGCGTATCGAGAGTCAGTGTAGATGTTATCAGATTTACCAGCAGCTTGTTTACAGGCTTCTGTGAGGCCAATAAGTTCAGCTGCTTGAGCAGAATAGTGTGAGGGTAATTTACCTGATATCACAACTTCATGTTGTGTAACTACCGCAAACCCTGTTTGATTCTTCCCTTTTTCATCACGTGAGGCAGAGCCATCAACGAAAAACTCGAGGTCAGCATTTGGAATGTGTACATCTTTCAGATCCACTCTGGGAGAGCAAACTTCCTGTAAAACTTGAACAAAATCATGTGAGTCATCAGCCTCTCCATCCTCCTCAGTGGGCAGAAGGGAGGCGGGGTTAAGAACAGAACATTTTTTACAGTGATGTTAGGCATGTCCAATAAGGTAGTGTGATACTTAAACCAGCGCTGCGCAGAGATGTGATATTTTCTGAGTGTGCAGAATGTGTGTGACAGCATGTGAAAACATAAGAGTCAAATCAGAGTACTCTACTGAGTATCCAGAGACTAGTGCAGCTTTCCTGCAGCTGCTGCAGCTCTGACTGTCATGGTCTCCCACCTAGCCTGCAGGCTCTCTTTCCCTCCCCCTCCTGTCTGTGTGTGTGTGGTTAATTGCAGGAGTGGAAGCAGGTGTGCGGGAGCCAGGCTGGTAGCTGCAGTCCATCACAATCAGCCTGCTATAAAGATCATGTCCTGACTCCTCCAACCTGCCAGATCGTAGCCTCTGTTTATGCAGTCAGTCACCTTCAAGCCTTTGTGATAGTATACTTTTTGCCAGTATCTTCCTTACCCTAACTCCTGTTTCCTTTCCCTGCAGTTTTCCAGCCGACCCCCTGCATCCGTCTCCAGAACTCCTGCTGCCCTCGTCCTCTGCTCCTTCCACTGGCTTCCACTGCACTGGACCCCTGCAGCTCAAACTCTAAATAAACCAACATCCTTGCCCTACTCTCTGCCTCCTGCCTCTGCTTCTGCACCTTGGTTCTAGTCAGATGTAACAGTACAATCTGTCCAGTGTAGATGGACCCAGCAGATGCAGAGAGGTTCCACCACGCCCTGACCAACCAAGGCTCATTGATCGGACAACATGAACAGGCACTTAAGGACATTATGAACTGTTTGAAAGACCTCTCTGCCAGTCTCAACTCTGTTCGAGAGCAAATTACGCCTCAGGCCACACCAGTAGTTCCTAGCCAGGCCTCAACCCACCCCACCGTGAGCCTTTCGTCCCCGCGCCGGAGCGCTATGATGGAGACCTTGGTTCCTGCCGAGCCTTTTTAGTGCAGTGTTCCCTGGTTTTTGAGCAGCAGCCCAATACATACACCTCTGACCGTTCCTGAATCGCTTACCTGATTGGCTCACTAAAAGGAGCTGCACTCGCCTGGGGCTCAGCTGTGTGGGAGACACAATCAGCAATCTCTTTTTCATATGATGACTTCACCAGGGAGATGAGAAAGGTCTTCGATCATCCTGTTCGGGGAAAGGACGCGGCTAAGTGTCTTCTCTCTCGCCGCCAGGGCTCACGCAGCTCGGCTGAATTAGCCATCGAGTTCCGGACGCTCGCTGCAGAGAGTGGCTGGAATGACGAATCTCTCCAAGGTGCGTTCCAAAACTCTCTGAATGACAATCTGAAAGATGAGCTAGCTTCCCGTGAGGAGTCTTCAGACCTCGACCAGCTGATTTCCCTGGCAATCTGGGTGGATAATCGGCTCCACGAGCGTCGTAGGGAGAGGATTTCCAAGTCACAGCTGTTATCCCATGTTCCGTCAGCCCCTCCCCGTGTCTCTGCGCAGGCAGGTTTTGAACCTCGCCGTGAGTCCTCGAGTCATCCCGATCCTGAACCCATGCAACTTGGGCAAGCCAGTTTGACCCCGGAGGAGAGGGCTCACCGTATTAATTCCAAATCCTGCCTGTACTGTGGCAAAGCCGGTTCATTTCTTCATGCCCGTCCCGCCTGTTAAAAGGGTCGGCTCTTCAGTAGCTGGAGGGATACTGATGAGCCGAGCAGCCAGTTCCCCTCTCTCTCGAAGCTTACTTGAGGCCTCCCTCTTGTGGTGCTCTGAGGTATTTTCCATTTCTGCCCTAATAGACTCTGGTGCAGATGAAAGCTTTATAGATCGTAAAGTGGTCATGCAATTAGGCATTGAGCTTGAGCGGCTCAAATCCCCCCTAGAAGCTACTGCACTAAATGGTTTATTGTTAACTCGGATTGAGCAAAAGACTGTTCCTGTGACCCTGTTGCTGTCTGGTAACCACAGAGAGACAATCAGTTTGCCTGTAATTGACAGTCCTCATACTCCACTGGTGCTTGGGTATCCATGGCTAAAGATCCACAATCCACACATCAACTGGAGCTCTGGAAGAATAACATCCTGGAGTACATTCTGTCACACTAATTGTTTGCTTTCTGCCCTAGCCCCTCCTACCTCCGAATCACTCCTTCAGCCAGAGCCGCCTGACCTGTGCTCTGTCCCGGAGATTTATCATGACCTCGCCCCAGTCTTGAGCAAAGACCAAGCTATGTCTCTGCCACCTTATCGTCCATATGACTGCGCCATCAACCTCCTGCCTGGTGCTCCTCTTCCCAGCAGTCGGTTTTACAACCTCTCCCGACCTGAGCGAGAGGCGATGGAAAGGTATATACGGGATTCCCTGGCTGCTGGCATTATTCGACCATCATCTTCACCGGTGGGTGCAGGTTTTTTCTTTGTTGGCAAAAAGGATGGTACTTTGAGATCTTGCATTGATTACCGTGGACTTAATAACATAACAGTGAAAAACAAGTACCCTCTGCCTCTAATAAGTTCTGCTCTTGCCCCCCTCCATGGCGCCACCATCTTCTCTAAGCTGGACCTACGCAATGCTTACCACCTTGTCCGCATCCGTGAAGGGGACGAGTGGAAGACTGCCTTCAACACTCCTCTCGGACACTTCGAGTATCTGGTAATGCCCTTTGGATTAACTAACGCACCCGCTGTTTTTCAGGCCTTGGTTAATGACATCCTTAGAGACATGATCAACTGGTTTGTTTACTTGGATGATATCCTGATTTTCTCCCAGTCCCCCCAAGAACATGAACAGCATGTGTGCCAGGTACTCCAGCGCCTCCTTGAGAACGAGTTGTATGTGAAAGCTGAGAAGTGCGAGTTTCATGTTTCCACAGTATCCTTGCTGCTCCACTCATGGCCCTCACCTCCACCTCTACCCCACTCCACTGGACACATGAGGCAGAGACTGCCTTCAACGAGCTCAAGGGTCATTTTGTCTCCGCCCCAGTCCTCATTCAACCAGATCCAGCCTTGCAGTTCATCGTGGAGGTCGATGCCTCGGACACTGGGGTAGGTGCAGTACTCTCACAACGCTCCTCTGCTGATAACAAACTGCATCCCTGTGTCTTTTTCTCTCGAAGACTTTCTCCAGCGGAGAGAAATTATGACATAGGCAACAGGGAACTTCTCGCCGTGAAGTTGGCCTTGGAGGAGTGGCGCCACTGGCTGGAGGGAGCAGTCCACCCATTTGTCGTTTGGACAGACCATAAGAACCTGTCCTTCATCCAGTGGTGAATCAGCCAAACAGTTAAATTCACGTCAAGCAAGGTGGGCTTTGTTTTTTTGGCAGATTTAATTTTTCTCTGACTTATCATCCAGGTTCCCGTAACATCAAGCCAGATGCCCTATCACGTCAGTTCACTGTGGAGGAGACTGTGTCCATTCCTGATTCCATCCTGCCACCTACTTGCTTTATCGCCTCACTCACATGGGAGATTGAATCACTGGTGAGACAGGCTCACAGTCAACAACCGGACCCAGGTAACGGACCCCCTAACTGCTTGTTTGTCCCAGACTCTGTGCGCTCCCAGGTTCTTGAGTGGGCTCACTCTACACGCCTGACCTGCCATCCTGGGATCTACCGGACTCTCGCCTTTCTCCGACAACAGTTTTGGTGGCCTACTATGAATTCTGACACCAGGTGCTTTGTGTCTGCCTGTTCCGTCTGTGCTCGAAACAAGTCGTCAACTAGACCCTGCTCTGGACTCCTTCGTCCCCTGCCAATCCCCAGTCGTCCTTGGTCCCATATCGCAGTGGACTTCGTCACAGGTCTCCCTCCATCTCAAGGTAAAACGGTCATTTTTACCATCATAGATTGGTTTTCTCGCCATGTCTAAACTTCCCTCAGCTAGGGAGACCGCTGATCTTTTGGTTGAGCATGTCTTCCGGTTGCATGGCATCCCTTCGGACATTGTCTTGAACAGGGGCCCTCAGTTCACCTCTCAAGTTTGGAAGGCATTCTGTACCGCCTTAGGAGCCACTACCAGCCTCTCCTCGGGATACCACCCCCAAACCAATGGCAAAACGGAGCAGGCCAATCAGGAGATGGAGACTGCCCTCCGCTGTCTCTCTTCCACCAACCCTTCCACCTGGAGCTCCCAGCTGCCCTGGGTGGAATATGCACATAACTCCCTGCCCAACGCCTCCTCAGGTATGTCCCCTTTTCTTTGTTCTCTCGGTTACCAGCCTCCCCTTTTCCCTGCTCAGGAGGAGGAGTTAGCAGTGCCTTCTGTCCAAACTCACATGCATCGCTGCCAAGAGATCTGGAGGCATGCCCGTGCTGCCACTAGAGATCGGAGTCAGGCCAACCGCCGTCGCACCCCGGCACCTAAGTACCCTCCCGGTCAAAAGGTATGGCTCCTGTCCAAAGATCTTCCTCTCAAAGTGGAATCTAAGAAACTGTCTCCTCGCTATGTTGGTCCTTTTGAGATAGATCGCATCATTAATCCCTGTGCTGTTCGACTTAAACTACCTGCTACTCTTCGCATACATCCCACCTTCGATGTGTCCCAAATCAAACCTGTCTCCACCAGTCCTCTGTCCACCCCAGCACCTGCTCCCCCTCAACCTAGGATGGTTGACGAGCACCCTGCCTACACAGTCCGGTGGCTGCTGGACGTGCGCCGCCGGGGTCGTGGCTTACAATATTTGGTGGACTGGGAGGGTTATGGACCTGAGAAGCGCTGCTGGGTTCCCCGCAGGCAGATCTTGGACGCATCCCTCATCCGAGATTTCCATTGGGAGCATCCAGGGTACCCCAGACGTGCGCCAGGAGGCACCCGTAGTGGAGGGGGTACTGACATGGTCTCCTACCTAGCCTGCAAGCTCTCTTTCCCTCCCCCTCCTGTCTGTGTGTGTGTGGTTAATTGCAGGAGTGGAAGCAGGTGTGCGGGAGCCAGGCTGGCAGCTGCAGTCCATCACAATCAGCCTGCTATAAAGATCCAGTCCTGACTCCTCCAACCTGCCAGATCGTAGACTCTGTTTATGCAGTCAGTCACCTTCAAGCCTTTGTGATAGTATACTTTTTGCCAGTATCTTCCTTACCCTAACTCCTGTTTCCTGTCCCTGCAGTTTTCCAGCCGACCCCCTGCATCTGAGTTGGAACACTTGTAAGTGTAGACTTGAAGTCAGTGAAAACCTGTTGGGCTTCAGGTGTCCACATGATCTTATCATGGGCAGAGAGTTGTTGTTATGAATCAAAGATGAGAGAGGAGCTTGTTGTTTAGAGTAGTTAGGGATCCATTGTCGGGAATATGACGTCATGCAAAGGACAAATCTCCATTCTGTGGGTGCACCCTGGTTTCTAATTTTCTTTACAAAGTATAATGATCCCTCTTTTAAAGGGACTCAAAAACTGGCATTGTAATGACTATCCAACCCAATGCTCCAACCTTCAGTTAGTCACCATGCGTAGGTGTATGAAAACAGGTCTTGACGCGTATCCAAATGATAAATGTCCAGATTGATATTGCATTTGGGTGATGTTCCCGTTTATTGCAATGGTGGTACAGATGAGTGGTGATTACCGGTTGATGATGAATGTTTAATGCTCCAATGATGCTGTGATCCTGTGGTTATGTCTATGTGTTACGGTAAGAAACGTATGTTCCCTCCACCTACACCAACTAACTTCCATTCACCTGTGACCTATAAACACATGACCTAGTCATGTGACCAATTACCCAACTCAAATACACACCCTAGTGGTCAAAGTAAATCATTATAACAACATATTCATCAAACTATTTACAACTTAAGACAACCATAACACACACGCTAAAAATGGCTCCTACAGGCATAATGCCGTTAAATGCTTCTTTATTTTACTTATTTATTCATTTATTTGAGAGCATATTGTTTTGAACAGGCCTGTAGTCTGATTTTGGATGAATGATTAAAGGTTCTGAATTCTTCATGAGACCTACATCGTATTTATGTTTGGCCCAGAGACACTCTGGGACTGTCGACAGATAAGGTGGAATTTCAGGTGAAGCCATGGTTACATAGGCATCAGTAAGCAAACCACGTGGTGTGTCCTCAACTAATTGGACAGTTCTGTGCACATGTATAGCTGTTGTCAGTCTCGTACAATATACATCACCTTGCGCGCTGTATTCTCTTAGGATCCTCGGTGGCAAACGAAGTCATGATGAGCAGCCCTCTAACGAACCCAGTGTCCCAGATCTTGCCACTCCCAGTCTCGTGGTTTAGCCAGAAATACATGCATTATATTTCTCTGAAAAACCAATTTGGAGAGAGGACAGGGAAACAGCAACAGCAGACACCGAACTTTTCCAGTATACTTGAGTTAAACTTATTCTCTCTGGTTCAACAACTTGTCTAAACCATCTGTCCTCATACTCTTTTTTTGGACCTTCATGAATGTGTGAGGTGCAATGTAAATCGTTTGTAGGCATGTAGTCATCTGCACATGGTGTGTGTGTGTGTGTGTGTGTGTGTGTGTGTGCGTGTGCAAATGCAATCAGTTCTCCTGAACATCTAGTGAGTGTGTGCGGAATAAGTTGCCACACATAGGCATACAGCAGTGAGTGCGGGCTGTACTGCACCATGCGGGTGTGGTAAGACGGGTGAGTTCTTGTCAGTACTCTAACTTTCTCTGGTGTGGAAATCAGTCCAATGCTGAGAAGACACATAAGATCTTTTTCTAACAGACAAAACAATGTTTGAACTTGATGTGTCCTAGTCCTCCTCCTGGATTCTGTATGCTGCTGTGTTGGTCAAACTGGGCTGTAGGAAAGTGTCCATTGGTTCTCCTGGTGTTTCCATTGAGGTCATATGTCCGATCCTCTGTTGGTGTAGGGGCGGAGGCCCTAGCTGATCCTGTGTTTGGTCTTGGTGGGGAGAAGGTGCCTGGCCCGGAGGTGCTGGGTTGCAGGGTGGTGGTGGAGCGGAGTCCAGGTGGTGATCCATTCCTCTCCCAGAGGGCCCATGTAACACAGGATATAAGGGTTGGGTTAGTGTGTGTTTTTCTGAATTGTCTTGTTCCATTCTTTTCAGCTTTATTTACATTTTTTGCTTCATTCCTCAGTCTCACTTCCTCTCTTCTACATGCTTTTGTCCTCCAATCATTAACTGCCTTCCAGTCAGCCTGAAATGGCACAAACTTCTTTCTTTTAGATTAGACTTTTTTTTTTTGCTTTCTTTCTGTCCTCCTGTTCTTTATATTCTAATGTTTCACGTAACTGGTCAAATGGCGGAGACTGAAACTGCACTGTTGAGGGAAACCCAATTCTACCCATTTTGATAATTGATCACCACTTCCTGGGTGTTTTGACTCCATCATCACCGGACTCCCAACTTCTGTTAAGTTGCTATGACATGTCTGTCAACGACCCCGTGAAACCCTTCTCTCTACTTTAATAAATGACCTTGGTATCAGTCATTTACGAGGCAGCCGGACTCTCGCCTTGGCGACACGGTCCGTGGGATTTTAAGCTTTTTCCTTTTTTTACCGGTAAACCTTTAGCCTACTCAAAAATCAATACTCAACAACCAGACATCATTGGAAAATTTCAAAATTAATCAAAATTTTCTCTCACTGTTGTATTGTATCTTTGCACGCGGTTTTGGGTCGGTTCTTTTCCCTTTCGATAGGATCTGAGCGTGGGCCGGGCTCTGCAGGGCGGTTAGCTGCGCTTTTCTGCCAGTCCGACGGAGTCCGATCAGGCGTCGAATCCCATCCTCGTCGTCAAGTTTGTGGTGGCAATTTCTGATGATGAGACCAATAAAGTTCTTAGGGAAACAAAGTTGTCTTTTGATGTCATTTAATTGAAGAATAATAATAATTGAGTAAAAGCAATTCACAACTCGAGCTGGGTCAGACCAGAACTACACAGAACGCAGCTGACTAGCTGACTGACACAGACTCAAGGTTCACAGTGTATGTTATACATTACAGAAAGAACTCCCTCTCACAGAGACACGGTAAGGTGTTATTGTTCTGACTTTAGCTGAAGCGCCTGACTATCTAGAGTTTACCCCTTGCCCTGGAGCTCTCAGCCCAGACAAGGCCACCAACTATCTCTCTAAGACAGAAGGAGCAACAGTAAATCATGCACAAGACCCTGGAGAGGAGTAGACAATACATATCCTCAAAATTAACCTTAGCTGATTATACCATGATTATTGATTCTATAGTAGTAAAGAAATGTAAACATATGATCAAACAGGTTAACATAAACATTTCAGTTAAGTCAAATTTAACCCAGTAAATGTCCAAAGAGCAGCTTATTCTCCTCCACTGAACACAGCACATCACTCAGACACCATGTATCTTTAAACTGGTCTAAGTTTTGTGTCAGACTGAAGAAATCTAAATTCTGTCCTCAGCCGAGATTTCAACATCCGACAGAAAATCAGTCTGACATCAGTGTCCAGAGAACTCTCCAGTTTGTTTCTCCTGCTGATATAAATGGCCATTTTGGCTTGACCTATCAGGAAGTTTAACAGCTGACATTTAGATTTAGTTTTCTTCCAGGTGAGCTCTCCAAGGAGTGTCCACCCGACCCGCCAGCTTACGCTGGTTCAGAACTTTAACTAATAACTGATACATACTTTTACCATAGTCCTCAGTGTGTACTCACTGTTCACCTTCAACATGAAATCATCAGCACATTCAAACACAGGAAACATTTTAAGATCAAGAAAAGAATCAGAGTCATCGGCTGCTTTCAGCCATGCACCGTGTGCAGCAGCTAAACCCCTCTCCAAGTCCGTCAGCTGATGTTTCCAGCCTGCCAGCAGGTGGCTGATGATCCTGACAGACCTGACCTCGATACAGGAGGCCCGACCTGCTGCATTGTCCAGAGAGGGGCCGCACCCATCCATCACCCGGCCCAGTGTAACAATCCCGGCCTCACATAGTCTCTGAAGCAGGGACGGCCCTGCTTCACACCTGAGCCGAGTCCCGTAGACCACCGGCTCCTTCAGAAGCCAAAAAACAGAGTCACAGCGAGTCTCTCTCTAAACAGACTCCACACTTTAAACAGTCCTCGGTAGAAAACCGGCAGATTGTCCAGCTTAAATCCACTCAGCTCCATTAAAAACAGCGACTCAGCTAGTCCCAGTCAACCACAGTGCTCCAGAATGGGACACTGTGTCTCCAGACCAGGTCTTCAGGTCCAGATAGCAGTCTCTGAATGAATTGAAGCCTGAAAGCAGCTCCTCTGCTCGCCAGGTGTACCAGTCTGTGGCCTCCTTCATCCTTATGCAGGAATAGGACGCTCTGCGGGACCCAGTGAAGGCGGTCTCAGAAGAAGTCCACCAGGACTTCCTGCACCTTGGACAGCAGGTTTGGGGGAGGGTCCACACACGCCAAACGATGCCACAACATGGAGGACACAATGTTATTGATAACAAGGACACGACCTTTAAACGACATTTTTGGTAAAATCCATTTCCATTTGTCCAGCTTGGCCTGGACCTTTTCCAGAAGGTTCTCCCAGTTCTTGGAAAGAAAGGATTCGTCTCCGAGATAAACTCCCCGATACCTCAGTCCTCCTCTCATCCAAACCAGGCCTCCTGGTAACACTAGCTTCTTGCTCAGCCCGCCCCCCACAGCTAAAGCCTCGCTTTTCAGCCAGTTGACCTTCGCTGAGGAGATGTGACCAAAGTCAAGAACAGTTTGATACAGTACATTAATGTCCTCCTGTTTTTTAACAAAGACAATAACATCATCAGCATATGCAGACAGAAACAAGGGTTTTTTAAGACCTGGAAAAGAGAAACCAGACAGCTGTGACCTCAGTCGGTGTAAAAGAGGCTCTATGGCCAGAGAATATAACATCCCTGACAGGGAGCAGCCCTGTCTGACACCCCTCAGGGCTTTAAAGGGAGCACCTAAAGCACCTTTAACCTTCAGTACAGTCTCAATGTTACGGTATAAGACCCTGATCTTGGCTATAAGACCAGAGCTGAACCCAAAAGCTTGCAGTGTCCGCCACAAGTATTGGTGTTCAACCCGGTCAAAAGCCTTTTCTTTGTCCAGAGAAATCAGACCAAGCTCGCAGCCCAAAGAACCAGAGAGGTCCAAAACGTCCCGAATCAGAGCGATGTTATCAACCTGCTGGGTACGCAGTACGTCTGGTCTCTTTGAATGACCTCCATCACTTTCTTTAGCCTCATGGCCAACACCTTCGACAACAGTTTATAATCAGTACAAAGTAAGGACATGGGCCTCCAGTTCTTAATATCCTGCAGGTCTCCTTTCTTTGGGAGCAGGGTGAGGACAGCTCTCCTGCAGCTCAGAGGCAGCCGCCCCTTTCTCAAACTGTCTCTGAGGACACACAACAAATCTTCACCCAGCACGGGCCAGAAAGTCGAAGAAGGACGTGGCCACCTCAGGCTCCTCCTGGAGCTCAGCTTTATAAAGTCCTCTGTAGAAGTCTGCCGCACACTGACGGATCTCAGCAGAGTCATGCAGCAGCTGTCCGGTGTCAGACCGCAGAGACTGCATCAGTCTCTTCTGTCCATTTTTACGCTCCAGGCCAAAGAAGAAGTGAGAGGGAGCGTCTATCTCAACGATGTGCTGGAAACGTGAGCACCCTGAGCAGAGATACCCAGCAGGTCAGACAGAGCTGATTTTTTACTTTTGAGAACTTGAATATGTTCTCGACCTCCTGTGGAGTCTGCTAGATGTTGAAACTCCACCACTTCTCTCTCCAGAGCTCTAATAGACCGGGCCATGTCCTTTGTGACATTAAGAGTGTACTAGACAAAGCTGCTGGATCTGAGCTTTGCCTACATCCCACCACTGCTGTAAAGAGCTAAAATCAGACTTTGTTTCTCTGAAATGACTCCAGAAAGACTTAAAGGCTTTTTCAAACATGCGATCAGATAACAGAGAGGTGTTAAAGTGCCAGTACGCACTCTTACATTTAACATTTTTAATAGAAAACACACAATGTACCATAGAATGATCAGTGAAACCCACTGGACTGATGGAAACACCTTTACAAACACTGAAATGATGTTTGAAACAGTACACTCTGTCCAGTCTGGCTAAAGACAGACAGTTATCTCTGCTGTGAACCCAGGTAAACTGTCTCTGAGCAGGATAAAAACGTCTCCACACATCACAGAGTTCAAACCCTTCAACCAGTTTTAAAAGAGCACGACTAGAAGCAGCGTGAGGTTCCTGATGGTTCCTGTCTAACTGAGGGTTCTCTGTACAGTTAAGATCACCTCCCAGGAACAGGAACTCATCACTGCTGCAGTTAACAAGAACATTCTTTTATACATCTAGAAAAAGCACTCTGTCCAACCCAATGGTGGGAGCGTAGACATGAATGAAGACCATCCTCACACTCTCAAAGACAGCACGGACTTTTAACATCCGGCCGGGAACGATCTCTTCCACAGAGCAGGAAACAGGTAAAAAGTCTGTAGAGAAAAGGATCCCCACACCTGCCATGTTACTGCTCCTGTGGCTGAGGAACAGCTCCCCCCTCCACTCCCTCCTCCACTCTGTCTCATTATCAGGAGTGCTGTGGGTCTCCTGAAGGAAAACCACATTTAACCCTTTAGACTGAATAAGAGAGAAGAGAGCAGCTCTCTTTACATCTTCTCTCGCACCGTTAATGTTTAAAGAGCCGATCTTTACATCACACATGATAAGGCTGCATGTAAACAACAACAACAACAACAACAACAAGGGCAACGGAAAAAAGAATAGAGGAAACATCTTCATTTAAATCATCTTTATCTATCTGTGCCCGCACTTTCACCAACAGTTTCTTCAGCCAGTAAGTCTCCGGGTCAGTGAAAGACAGCTGCCCGAGCCTTCCTGACTTCCTCAAGAAAAACTTGGTGGAGTCATGAAACAGCTGCAGGTCTGGAAAATGTTCCTCCACCTTCACAGCCCTCAAACCCTTTGTGATCTTAAGAAACGATCGGATTCTGGAGAAAGGGTAACCACTGTGTGTTTCTGCCTGCATGTTCTCAGAGTCAGAGTCACTCTCCTGTGTGCTCACCTGAGAGCTGTGAGTGAGCTGTGTGTCCTGTGAGTCCTGCAAGGTGTGTGTGTCAGTTTGTGAGCTGTGTGAGTGCTGTTGTGTGTCAGTGTGTGAGCTGTGTGTGTCCTGTGTGTTCTTAAGAAAAGGGGGCACATTAGAAACAATAACTTTTTTTTACAGGGCTAGCAAGAGGAAACACTGGCGTTAACGTCTCCTGAAGCACTACAGCGCTCTCTACCAGCTGATTGGCTTTTTCAGTGCTGTCCAGAAAAATCACAACAGCACTGTTTCTGGAAGCTGATTTTACGCTTCCACAACCCACAACTTCACCCACAGCCAGGCCACAGTCCTCCACGGATACACCAAAAGGTGGAGAAAGTTTGATGCCATGCCTGTGGGTGAGTTTCTCCAAACCGGAGACACCACGCGCAGCCGGCATGAAAGCGTGGCAGGCTGCGGCGGCAGCCGCCACCAAACAAAGCACAAAAACACACTGAAGCAAACAATGAGACAAAGTTTGATCACAGAGAAGTGATTCACAAACACATTAAACAGCACCCACAGCAAGAAAGAAGAGCAAAAAGGGTTTGAAACACTTACACGCTCAACAAACGCTCTCAGACACACTCACCCTGTCACTCTCAGCATGCACTCAGACAGAGAGAGAGAGAGAGAGAGAGAAAAACACACACAGAGACAGAGAGAGAGAGAGACAGAGAGAGAAAGAAACAGAGAGAGAGAGAGAGAGAGAGAGAAACACACACAGAGACAGAGAGAGAGAGAGACATAGAGAGAAAGAAACACAGAGAGAGAGAGAGAGAGAGAGAGAGAGGAGCTTGGTGTGTGAGATCCTCTTGACAGTCTAAACCTATAGCAGCATAACTATGGGCTAGTCCAAGCCTGAGCCAGCCCTAACTATAAGCTTTATCAAAGAGGAAAGTTTTAAGTCTACTCTTAAAAGAAGAGAGGGTGTCTGCCTCCCGGACCTTGACTGGTAGATTGTTCCAGAGGAGGGGGGCCTGGTAATTGAAGGCTCTACCTCCAACACTACTCTTAGAGACTTTAGGTACCACAAGCAGGCCTGCATCCTGGGAGCGCAATGTTCTAGAGGGGTAATATGGCACTATGAGCTCTTTAAGATATGATGGTGCCTGACCATTAAGAGCTTTGTAAGTAAGAAGAAGGATTTTAAATTCTATTCTAGATTTTACAGGAAGCCAGTGCAGAGAGGCTAATACAGGAGAGATGTGATCTCTCTTCCTAGTTCTTGTCAGCACACGTGCTGCAGCATTTTGTACCAGCTGCAGAGTTTTTAGTGACTTATTAGGGCAGCCTGATAGTAACGAGTTACAATAATCCAACCTGGAAGTAACGAATGCATGGACTAGTTTTTCTGCATCGTGTTGAGACAAGATGTGTCTGATTTTTGCAATGTTGCGAAGATGAAAGAAGGCTGTCCTTGATATTTGTTTTATGTGGGAGATGAAGGACATATCCTGATCAAACAGAACTCCCAGATTCCTAACAGTGCTGGATGCCAGGCTGATGCCATCTAGGGCAGCTATATCATTAGAGAAAGAATCTTCATTGACGGGAATATTTACAAAAACCCTGAATGGTCATGGTCTGATCCGGCAGATTCGACCCGGTGGCTTTCTTTCTTTCTTTTTCCTTTTCCTTTCTTTAATTTATTGGCTCAAACGAGTATAACTAATGCAGCTAGGGTTTGGCTGGCACACCCAAGTGTTAATTTTCTGTTTCATCTTCTTCTCCCTTTTTCTTTAGTTTTTTTAGTTGTCTGCTTTCTGTTTTCACTTATTTGTTTAGCTTACTTGATTTTGTCAATGTCTTGTTTTGTCTCCTTACATTTTGGGTGGGTGGGGATTGAAATGGGAGGGGGAGATGTCGGGTTGGGGCGGGTTGACAGAAAGCATGAAAGGGGAGGGAGTAATCAAGGGAAGGTAGACCATCTCAGTCCTCAACATTTTCAGGAGCATGATATTACATTTATGATGCACAGTGTTCCTTTAGATCTGAAAATGAATGGAAGGAGCATGCAATGTTGCTCAACATATTACTTGCTTGGTAGGCCTAGCACATACTTAAGAGCTATATCTTGGAATGTGAATGATGTAAACAATCAGGTTAAACGTGGCAAAGTTTTAAAACACTTAAAAAGTTTTTCTCCGGATATTGTCTTCCTCCAAGAAACACACTTAAAAAATGAAAAGGTACAACACTTAAAAAGGGAGTGGGTTGGTGAGGTTTTTGGTGCTGGACAATCTTCAAAGAGATCTGGCGTTGCTTTACTATTTGACAAAAAAATTAACTTCAAAATAAAAAATATATTTAGGGACCCATTAGGAAGATACATTATTATTAATGGTTCCTTGGAGTCAAACAATATCACCTTGATAAATATACGTATATGCACCCAATGAAGATTAATAAATCATTTTTCAATACACTTGAAAGTATACTGTCAGAATTTTGCAACTCAATGATAATATTAGGAGGGCACATTTGGAGAACATTACATCGTGATGTCAGAGACTACACTTTGTTGTGAAGGTGAAAGAAGGCTGTCCTTGATATTTGTTTTATGTGGGAGATGAAGGACATATCCTGATCAAACAGAACTCCCAGATTCCTAACAGTAGTGCTGGATGCCAGGCTGATGCCATCTAGGGCAGCTATATCATTAGAGAAAGAGTCTCTAAGGTGTTTTGGGCCGAGCACAATAACTTCAGTTTTGTCTGAATTAAGTAGCAGAAAGTTTCTAGTCATCCAGATCTTTATAATAATGTAATTTGTCATAACTGTTGCAATATATCAGTACAGTCTTGACAGTTTTCAGTAAATTATAGTGGCTGCATAGTCCAATATGATGTTCTCATATCAGATAAGATAATGCTTTATTGATCCCCAGGCGGGATATTTGGGTGTTGCAGCAGTACAAAGACAGAATAGCAAGTAAGCAAATACAGTATAAAAATAAGAATAGATAAATAAAAAAATAAAAAGAGATATGTACAGCTGTTATATAAGTAGGAGTAAGTGACAAGGTAAAGTGACATGATATGCAGGATGAGATAATACAGTATGGTATGAGGTCGAAGGTTTACGATATGGTATAATATAAGGTGCAGTATAAAAGTGTCAAATAAATACAGTGCGTAAAAAATATAACGGTAATTATATATTATATAGCATAATATAGTATAGTGTAATATAATACAGTATGGTATATTATATGGTATTTTATGGAGTGTTTGATTAAACCTCTAAAAGCTCCTTTGCATATTCTACCCAAAGTGGAAAGCCAGCTGACGATTTGCTGAGAAGTGAAGTAGTGAAGAGAGCTTGTGGCACATAGCAACGACTGCTTGTTGGCCCACATCTGATCAAAACAAACTGGTAACTCACAAGAACCAGTCTTCTCATCACTTCTGTCTGCCATCTTCTATGCAGGGAAAGCCAACAGTCCTGGCTCCCTGCATGGGCCGCTGTTATAGGGGATTGTTCGGCTAAGACCCCTCTTACTGGGCTTCGGTACTGTGCTCTCTAGTACTTTTTGTGTTTTTGTTTAGTCCTCTGCTCTCCTTCTCTGGTCACATTTACCAGAGAGGAACTTCTAAACATCAGCTTTTCCTCTGCTAAAACTTTTTCCCCGGTTTTCACTAAACCGGTTTTATGGAGATTGTTGTTGGAGGAGCAGCAGCTCTATATGGAATCTGCCGGAGACGCAGATGTGGAATTGAGCAGGAGCGCTCGTGAAACTGAGGCAGCAGGGATTACGCACTGCGCTCCCGTCTATCCACCGGGTGAACGTCCGCTCTCTGGCCAACAAGATGGACAAACTGCTGCTCCTCAACTCTAAAAACACAGACTTTTGCAGATCCGCCGCGCTGTGTTTCACCGAAACATGGCTCAGTGAACACATCTCAGACAGCTCATTACATCTACTGGGCACCCAGCTGTACCGAGCAGACTGCTGAACGGAGCTTTCAGGAACAAGGGGAGGCGGAACAAGGGGAGGCGGAACTCGTGTGAAATTATTGTGGCCGATCAGTGGGAGAGCCGGGATCCACTGCTGTTTTGTTTACACTGCCTGCTCTACGTTTGCCTCCCGTTTACACTGCTGCTTTGCAGGCCTGCAAGCCGTTTTGCCTGCCCGTAACACGTCTTGCAGGAGCCCTGTTCGGTTGCTCAGTTGACTTTCTGTGGGGGCACTTCCGCGTTGGGTTGCTGATGCAGCTTGGCCGTGGTGTTGGCTCGTTTGTCTGCTCGCAGCGTGTGCTACGTCAACCCTGCTGTCGCCTGCTGCAGCTGGTGGTCATCCTCACAAGTGGGACCGCTGCTTGTCGCTGCCTGCCTCTGCAGCTTTGTGTTGGGACTGGACTATTTTACCCCTTTTTTGTGTTTGTACGAATGGACTCTGGGGGGGATTAATTTCTTTGTCCTGATTATGTTTTTCCTGGTTTAAGTTTATTATCTGTGGTTCACCTTGACATTAATTTGGCAGTTATCTGGGTTTTCTTCTTTTTGTTGTTACCACCAATAGTATTGTTTTCACCTTATTTGTTTATTTGCCTGCCAATCGAATGAGTAATTTAAGTTTTGGTTTAGTTATCTAGTGTTATTTGTGAGCAGCTTCAGAACTTTCTGTTAATTTATTATCTTTATATTTTTGATTGCTGCCAATTATTTCACTTTGGTGGTGTGATTTAGTTATTTAGTTGTGCGTTTTCGATTCCTTTAACAGTCTTTTCTTCTTTCCTCTCTTTTTCAGTGGCTGAGAGCCTGGTGGTGGCGCTGGTGATCTGGGTGGTGGTTCCCTCCCTTTTTGTGTGCTGTGTGCCCCATTTGAGTTATTCCACAAGTGTGTGTGTGTGTAGGTTCTTCACGTGTGTCTGGGGTGTTTTCCATTTGATTATCCTCACTGGGATACCTCTCCTCGACCCCATCACACCTGGTGAGCCTCAGCCACATCCCCTTTATCCTCCCCATTTTATGAATGCATGTTTTCGTCTTCGTTTCTAATTTTAAACAAACAGAAATAATCTAACTAATATAATAATAAAATAATTGTTTTATTGTGAAACAAGTCTCAAGCTCCTCTGTATATAGATTGAACCAGTGTGTAATTTATCTGTCTGTTTCTGTGATACTTCCCTGGGTGAAATTCCCAGGGTGGCGTTGCCTTTAGATTAGCGACCAACCCTTGTGCCGCCACAGTAGTTTTGTGTTACCTTGTCTAACCTGTCCTTGTCTTTAAGTTTTGTATGTCTGTTTAGTATGCGTGTCTGTACATCCAGAGCACAGAAAACCTGTAGTCAAATTCCTTGTATGTGCCCACATACTTGGCCAATAAAGCTGTAAGCAATAGCAATAGTTATGCAGGGTGACCGCCCCTGGCTCTCTGTTACAATACAGCTCTACAGTTCATACACACCTGCTGCAGTCTCTGTGTGATTATTCATACAAACATGGTCAGAAGAAACTGCACCCAAACATAAAGGTGCTAAAAATTGCCCAGGGAAAAATACCAGCTAGCAGCAAGCTAACTATAGGCTAACACGGATAGCATCATCATGGCGTCAAGCTTCCCGCTGCTGGTGGAGATGAAGATGACCAGCGATCTGGCAAATAACTGGGACAATTTTGGAGCAGAATTTGAGGACTACTCACTCGCATCAGGATTGGCTAAAAAACAGCTGCGGTGCAGGCTGCAACTTTGAGGAGAGCAATGGGCAGCGAATGTCGCCATACAAGCAGGGCATCACAGCGGAGCAGGCAAGGTGATCCAGGGCTGCAGAGATGGCAGGATAAAAGCAATGACACAGGACAGGGCGCTGGAGAGTGACGGCGAACTACACCCAGACAGGAGCACCCAGACAAACTCCAGAATCACGCACAGGGTGCAAGTGAGAGTAGTATGTGCAAGTTTTGTGGCATTACGCTCAGGTGCGGACGCGACTTTATGCCAGCATATGGCAAAAGTTGCCGCCATTTTGGAACAGCTAATCATTTTGCCAAGGTGGGCCTGAAGAGAAACCAATCCACACGACAGCTGCATACAACAGACACAGTGGCCCACGAGGACTTGGTCGGGACCAACACTGAGGCCCTCATCTATTCAGCTGAGAGCATAGAAGCAGTTAAAGGACAGGTCAGAGTATAAAGCCGTGGCCAACCTGGGGTCTGGGCCCCCCTTCGGGGCATGCTAAAGATCTCTGGGCAGCATACACACGCCATGCAGTTTGCAACCTGCAGTGGGCACAAGAGGACGCTGAACAGATAAATCAAGCAGACTACCTGAATGTCACCAGCCAGCGCCTGACAGAAAGCATACTGAGGGAGAAGAAAACCTCCAAATACTAAAAGAAGTAGTGCTACGGGGGTGGCCAGACCACAGAGATGAGGCTCCGCTAGCAATCAGAGAATACTGGTCGATCTGGGACGAGATCAGTGCACAAGATGGAGTACTATGCAAGAGTCAACGTGTTATAGTTCAAAATCATTGCGCACAGAAATGTTGAAACGCATCCAGTCCAGCCATGTAGGATGTGAAGCATGCTACAGACAGGCCAAAGACTATATACTACTGTAATGGCCCAACGTGCAAGGTGAGATCAAAGACTGTGAGCCAGTGCTCAGCATGCAATGAATACTCCCGCGAACAACAGAGAAACGATGATGTCACATGCACTCCCCACGTGGCCATGGCAGATACTTAGCATGGATCTGTTCCAACAAGCTGGTAAAGACTTTCTGATAATGGGAACCTGTGCAAGAAAGCAGCCAGTGCAGGTAATGACCCTTGGAAAGCCATTCTACAATGGAGAAAAACACCTACAGAGGGCATGCACAGCAGTGCAGCGCAAAGACCGATGGCTCTAAGGCTAAAAACTTCTCTTCCCGTCTCTGGACACACTCTTAGAGCCAAGCATTGTCACAGGAATTCCTGAAAAGCTGCCAGTTAAAAACCAAATAGCCAAATTCTGGTATGACAAGTCAGCCAGAGATTTGCCAGAGCTGACTATTGGCCAAGATATCAAAATGAAGCCTCTAGGAGAGGAGTATGCCTTCAACAGGTGGGCCCCAGATCATACCTGGTGGATGTAGAGGTGACATTGTACCGGCGTAATCGGGTGGACCTGAGACCAGCAGAGAGGGAGATATATATATGTGTATGTTTGTGTAAAAAGCGGATGACACATCAAACATGGTGTTTTTTCTCACATTGGAGGTGCAAAGTCGGGCTAAGACCCCCTCTAGTGTTGTGTCAATGGTACATCCCAGCAGGCAATAGTTATGCAGGGTGATCGCCCCTGGCGCTCTGTCATAATACAGTCTCTGTGTGATAATTCATATAAACAGCCGCCACAATTAAATCACTGAATGACAAACAGTGAACAAGCTAAGAAGCCAGATATGGTGAGCACAGACACAGATAGCTGCTAATTAGTGCTAACGTATGAATAAAATAATCTAATTTCAGTCAGTGAAAAAAGTGTCACCCATAGTAATACTTAACTTCAGGCCTTATTATAACTTCAGCAGGTCAATTATATAAAAATTCATCCAGTTGCCACGAATAGAGAAATGAGTTGGACATCATAAAACCTATTGCAAACTATCCTATCCTATTAGTTTCACTTTTCTTTGAGTGAGAATGAGGTACCTGAACTTCATTTACAGAGGAAGAAATCATAAGTGACCAAAGTACATCCCCCCTCATCCCCCCTGCAGCATCACTCTTGGTATATCTGGATAAATATTTGCACTCCATCTGCTATAGCTCATCAGCTCACTGTATGTTAGAAGGGGTGTATTCTAGGGCTCTGTGGGGATTGACTAACTTTAGGAGTCAGCCTCAAGTGGTCACTTGAGGAACTGCAGTTTTTGGCCCTTCAGCGTTGGCTGAATGTTTAAGCCTTGGAGGTTGTCACTTGGTATCAATACTGATAAAGACACTTTTTATAATATAATTTCATGAAGGGAAGAGCAGTGTGTTTTGATTGATTTTTTTAACCCTTTATGCCTTTATTTATAGAGAGGATAGTGGATAGTGTCAGGAAAACGGATCAAGAGAGAATGGGGGATGACACGCAGCAAAGGGCCAAGGGTGGGAGTCAAACCCGGGGCCACTGCATCGAGGACTATAGCCTCTGTACATGGACCACCGATTTAACTGCTGAGCTAAACCGGTGTTGTTTGATGTCCGTTTTGATTCTTAAGGTGAATGCATCACCAATAGAATGAATCTGATTACATTTTCATTTGGGTTTGTGAAAGACACAAGAACAGCAGTGAAGAAGCAAAGAGTAAACGCACAGTCAGATGTTTGTGCAAACAAAGGAACTTTTTTTGTTGTTTGCTGGTTCTGAGCATGCCCTCTATCTTGACGTATATATTTGGGGATGAATGTTGTTGTAACTGTATATCTTACTAGTTAAAAGCGTTTAAAAACAGGGGGAAATAGTACGTATGTTGGGGACTATTTTCAACAACAGATGAATCGTGTAATGCTCTTATGAGTATGTGTGGCAGCAGGGTGGTGTATGTGGGATTGAGACAAAGTAATGCAGTGTGTGATACAGTTAAGGAGCATGTCAGCTAGTGCAACAGTTTGACCCATGTTTTTTTTAGGGGAGCTCTATGACACAGAGTATCTATCAGGTTTTGGATACACTTAGTCTTTTTAGTATGACATATGTATATATTGTTGGTTTTTTGCTTTAAATGGGGTTTGTTGATTAAACATATCACTTTGAGACATCTCTGGTGATACTTGTTAATTTTTGCACCATAAGATCTATATAAGAATCTTGATTCACCCATTGGTTTTAAATTGAGTGTCTTTGGAGGCAAAAGAGAGCATATTTGGAAAAGAGGGTGGAGGTGGACAGGAGCCAGGGGTTAGCAAAGGAGCATCTGTAAGCACAGTAAAGTTGGTATTTATTGGGAGGTTAATATTGGCTAGTGAAAAAAATGACTTTAACAAAATGTACTTGCTAAAAAAAAACAGCAGACTCCTCAGTGTCTTTAAGTTCAACTTAACACTGAAGAACATATTTTTCAGGTCGCCGTGTAAGTGACCTGTCAATCACAGATAGCCCCGTCCTAAACCCTCCCCTGCTTTCTGGTCTGTGTGACTCTAAATGGGAGCATCAGTGACTAAATGAACGTCATGCTGTGTTGAAGAAGACTTGAAACTAGAGATTGAGACCATAAACTCATTAGGAACATGTTTACTGAGGGAATAAATCAGGAGAGGAGGAGGACCATTTTGTCATAGACTTCTATAGAATAACACTTCTTTTAACAACCAGTAGTCGCCTGAGGTTTAAGGCCTTGACTTAAATAACAGTCTAATGGTGTGAACACCTTAATGCTACAAAATCTGACCCTAACCTGGACATCACTCAGCTTTCAATGAGCCTGAAACGACTCGGTTGTGATCAGAGAGATTTAATAAACAATTTTTACATTCATAGTAAATTGTTGTCACATACAGTAAAGACATTAGAGCTTAAATATTTGACAGCAACCTCCCAGTAAAACAATATGTCCATATGTATTCGAACAGGTTTTGGCCAAGCAGCCTTCACTACATGCAGACTCTCAGGTCACAGATCCAGGTCAGTCTACTTCGACCTGAGGCCTCTTGCAATGTTGTCGTCTGTTTCAGCTGCTTCCTTCAGTGCCTGCATCACCAGAGCGTTCCTCTTCCTCGTCTCCTCCATCCTCATCGGGTTTGATTCAGGCAGATTCTGAGGGGCAGAAACATGGAATTAAATACAAATGTTTTCACAGAAAATCTCCTGTGCACAGATGACAACCTGATGTCCCTTCAAGTTAACATTTTATGTATTTAAAGCATCTTTCGATCTTTCTGTTTGGAGAAAAATGTGTTCAAAGTAAATTTTGGTTGAACTTTGATCTTTGCATTGCTGCATAGGCTGCTGTTTTACTGCAACTAAACAAAGCTGTTGAATAAGAACATATGGAGAAAAAAATATTGGCAAAATATCAGCCTTCACATAAAGCTTCCAGGTTTAAGGTAGTTTAGCGCCTAAAGTCAGTTAACAAATTTCAATGAACACAGAGTACCGAGGGGGATAGGGTTCACTATGAGGTGCCAGACAAGGGCAACATAATAACCACAGGCAACTGAGTTAGAACTAGCCAGCTGAACTATACTGGGCTTGTCACAATCAGTGAGTTGTCATTACTGTTACCCTACGATCACCTTTCAGCTGTCAGTTAAACTAGAGAGTTATGTCCACTGATGTTGGGGAGCATGTGGCATCCCTGTCACCCACACTTTTGGGTTGATTTCCTCAGTACAAGCAGGCCTCAAACCGTCCTCTGAATGTCCATATAAATAACAGCATGTAACCATTTTGTCAACAGTTTCCTCATTTTTTTTTTTGTCTCTTTCATGCCATCTGTATTTTTTCCTTTTTTTCACCTGCAGCTCAAACAATGCTTTGCAGTTGGAAACGGGTGTGTCCTCTGCATTTATTTCACGTGAAGTTAACACAACATTTATATCTATATCTATACCGTATCTATAAAATCATCCACAGTGCTAAATCACTGATACACTCAAACCCTCTCCAGTTAGACCTAAAATGCAGAGTTTCTGTTGTCTACCAAATATCATTAATTCTCTACAACATCATTATCTATACAGCCATACATAGAAGGGACGTGATGTTTCTGTAACACTTTCAATTGCCACAGTTATCCCCCAAAAGTGAGTAGTTAATTGATACATATACCTCTGCTGCCACCTTCAGGAAAATTACAGTAACGGCGGGCTGACTTATATGGGTCAACAACCACGAATGAATAACGTTTACTTATACTGATAACGTTTATCTTGACATCACAAATCAGAGCAGAAAGTGTTCTTGTATATGCAGGACATGTAAGCGGCTTAAGAGTTGCAGTTCACGATGTTTCTAATTCTTATGGCCCTTAATAATCGTTCTAAATAAACCAGACCTTTACGTGCCTCAACCAAAGCACACCACAAACTAACACTTCACAACCTGCGACGTACAGTAGCACTTGATTTCCCCTGGTTTATCTTTGTATGTTTTAAGTACCCAGTTAGTGTGTTCAGTGGTCACCATTCAGCTGACTCACCTTGACGAGCTCTCTCCGCCGCTCCTCTCCCGGAGCGATCATGGACCACATCCCGTACCCGAGCCCGACAAAGGCGACCAGCGCGGAGGAGGCGAGGATGCTGCGGAGAGCGCTCATCCTGCGGACAGTGATGGCCACACAGACTCTGTCCGGCCGGTGTCTGATTCTCACAGACTCACGGACAGCATTTCACTCCGCTGTGTTTGGTAACAGCGGACACAGCAGCCGCAGTGCACGCCGGGAGATTCTTCTTCTTCTTCTTCTTCTTCTTCTTCTTCTTCTTTGAGTTTTAATGGCGGTTGGCATGGCTTAAATGTGCATTACAGCCACCTACTGGACTGGAGTGTGGAGCAGTAGATTGGCAGGAAACAAAACAAACAAAAGTCAATTAAATTCCGACTAGAACACTGCGAACTTTACATGAGGTTTTTCCTAACAGATTCCCCAATGTAATATTGCGTTTTTCCTAAGTTAGTTCTCATTTTAATTCCCTTCTTTGCTCATCATACCTTTTGCAATCTATTAGTACATGTTTGACAGTTTCGAGTGTAGTACAGTATATGCATAGCCCAGTAGGCTGCTTGTACGGAGTGTTTATTCTATGACGTGTAATGACCATTTCCTCCCTTGGGTTCCTACTCCGCAATCCACCAATGCCTACGTGTTTTTGAATACTGTAAAGATGTCTTCCTGTTTCACATAGGTCACAGTGTTCTTGCCAGGTGGTCTTTTATGATGGTTTTAATTTCTGATTTACTTACGTGGTATTTGTATGTCAAGTCTTTTTAATGACTGTTTGGCTAGTATGTCTGCCTTCTCATTTCCTTCCACCCCTATTTGAGCAGGCACCCAAAGGAAGGACATATCCAATCCTCTATGATGTAGCCTGAGTAGCACATGAAAATGATCATAAATAATATCCTGTCTACATGACGACTTTCCGGATTTTATGCTTGAAAGGGATGACAAACTAACAGAAGCAATTATGGCCATAGATTGGTTATTTTCTTCCACCCATTGTACTGCTAACAATATTCCTAGTAACTCAGCAGTGTACACTGAGAGGTGGTCAGTTATTCTCTTTTTCACTGCTACCTCACAGTGAGGGATGAAGAAAGCAGCACCTGTATGCCCAGTCTCCGGTTCTTTTGAACCATCTGTAAATATGAATAACTCGTGTTTGTGTTGGTCAATATAGTTCTGTACTATCATCCATTTTGGTATCAGTTTAGGTTTGTCTTTTAATTTTTGCTGCAGACTTGTATCTATGGATGGCATAATGAATCTCCACGGAGGAATTGTTGATGATGGAACAGTGGGGCTTACTTTTAAATTATTTAGGCCTACATTTTGTGCCTTAGCATTTCCTATCCTCCCAAAGCTGTAAAATCTGGACTCATTATGCTCCCAACACACCTGTAAAATGTCCTTTGTTGGATGTAATCTACTATGTCCTTGCAGATTAACCCAGTATGCCAACATAAGCTTCATCCTCCTAATTCGTAGAGGCATTTCCCCCATTTCGACTTGCATTGCAGACACTGCTGATGTTTTAAGTGCTCTACTACAAATTCTGAGAGCCTGAGCCTGTTCAACATCCAGCTTTTTAAGGTTGGTTTCTGCTGCAGACATATAAGCAATACTTCCATAATCCAGGGCTGCTCGCATAAGAGCCCAGTAAATGTTTAACAAAGAGGTCCTACTTGCTCCCCAGTCTCGCCCTGACAGACATCGCAGTATATTGTTGTCTTTCGCATCTTTTTGCACTTGTTTTTCACTTTGTCAATATGTTGACACCAGGTAAGCTTTTCATCAAATACAACTCCAAGAAATCTAACCTCCATAACCTGTTCAAGGACTTGTCCATTTAATTGGACCAAGATCGCCCCGTCATCAGCATAAAGTGATTTTCCTATATTTTGCTCTACTCTGAAAAATGTCATTAATCATGATGTTCAATAATAGCGGACTGCACACACTACCCTGTGGTGTTCCTTTTTCAACTGAATATTTATTGGAATACTCTGAACCCACTCTAACTTCTATTGTTCTCCCAAACAGGAAAACGTCAGGAGATTAATTCTTCTTCTTCTTCTTCTTCTTCTTCTTCTCTGAGATTATGGCGGATTGCAACCAACGTTAAAAGGTGCATACCGCCACCTACTGTACCGAAGTGTGTAACATCATGGTCTGATACTGTACTTCAGGTTAAATAAAGAATAAAAACAAAGGAATAATATTCCTATATTGTACGATACAGTCCTGTTTCTCTGAGAAAAATAATGAGCGCCTTGCAGCATTCTAATACATTTTCATCCATCCCTGAAATCCCTTCCAAATTCCATCCCCGTCCTAACCTGCCTATCTTGACATGTAATATGTTTCTCTCTGCGTTATCTTTCCTACACATCATGAAGACATGTTCAACATTTTCAGGTACATCACATACATCACACTTATCTGAACCACACTTTGGCATTAAATAAAGAGTTGATTTTAATCCAGTATGTCCAAATCTTAACCTTGCCACTGCCTCTTTTCTGCACTTCCCTTCACAAGACTTTATTTTTGTATGTTATAATAGTGCCTCCCTTTGACATCCTTGTCCCACTGCTTCTGCCATGAGTCCCTCACTGCTGTTGTTATTAGTGATTTGGCTTCACCTTTTTATAAAAGGAACTTTCAATATTTTATCTTCATCTAATTTCAATGCTCTCTTCGCAATCTTATCTGCTCTTTCGTTACCCTCCACCGCAACCTGAGCAGGAACCCAGCAAAACTGTACATTAGTTCCAACCCTTTGCAGTCTCAGCATTATTGTACATATTTCCACCAGTAAATCATCTTATTGTTGCTTTAGAATTCAGGCTGCTGAGTGCTGCAGCAGAATCTGAACAGATGACGACTCTCTCTGGCCTTACATCTTCTACCCACTGCAGTCCTAAAATAATAGCAGCTATTTCTGCTGTATACACAGACAAGCAATCATTAATTCTTTTACATATAACTATATCAAACTCTGGTATAAACACTCCTGATCCTACATGTCCACTTCCTGGATCTCTAGATCCATCAGTAAATATTTGAATATAGTCATTTACTTACTTTTAATATACTTTTGAACAATGTATCCAACGTTAACCATATTTCTTCTACTCCACTCCTTCTTCTGCTCTACAAGTTTCCTGTCCACGTTTGGCACTGGAAATATCCATGCAGGAACATTACCCCACACTCTACTTGGTCCATTCTCTAGTCTATTCAAACCATCTTCTTCCAACCAGATCCTTTACCTTTGAGTGGTTGTGAATATTCCCAACAATTACACAGCACCTTTGTTGTAGGTTGTTCCTCTCCAGCTCCCTTTAACTTAACCCCATATGCCAGCGACAACTTAGTACGTCTGAGATAGAATTGTAGCTCAGCTTCCACCAGCATTGCATTTGTAGGAGTTGATGTAATTGCACCAATACTCATTCTAAGAGCTCTAAACTGTATTTTGTCTAATTTTCCAATTCACTCTTGGCTGCTGCACCATACACCACACATCCATAATCAATACAAGATCGTATTAATTCCTTATATATATATCCAGTAGTGACTGTCTATCTGCTCCCCATTCATAACCACAAACTGACCTCATGAGATTCAGAACTTTTTTGTTTCAACCTGCTTAACATGATTCCTCCAGACACATTTCTCATCAAACCACAAACCTAAATATTTGACTCTTTTACTCTTTCCATATTTTGTACATATAACTTAAGTTGTAAATGCTCTATAGTTTTCTTTTTGTATACAGCCTATGGTTTAAAGCAGAGGTTACTAACTGGCGGACCGTGGTCCGGGTCCGGACCCAGAAGCTGTCCCATACGGACCCAGACCTACAGCCAAAAACAGAAGGATTATGATTCAAAACCTGACGGGCGCTTCTATTTTAAGCGGCGCAGCTTTTGTAGTCTTTAGTAGTAGTTTAGTGGATGAAACGTACAGACCAATTACATGCAAGTTAAGCCATCCCACGTGATACTACTCAGCCAATCAAGTCTGTGCATTCCAGGCAGTAAACACTGTGACTTTACAGCGCAGACAGAGAAAGACGGAGTAAGACGGAGAAAGGGAGAAATAGAGACGACTGTGCCGGAGAAAGTTGAGAAAAAGACGGAGAAAGGGAGAGATAGAGACTACTGCGCTTGAGACAAGCTAGAGCTCAATTCTCTCACTGAGCAAAAAAAGTGGGAGAGTTGAATATAAGAGGGGAAGAAAATGAACCTCTACAACTGTTCAATTGTAAAAATGTGTTGAGATTTATTATCTGCAAAATTGGTTGAGACTGTTGAGTCGAGATGTTAAACAGAAAAGGGGGAATTCAAACTTTGCCTTCCTTTATTTTATTTTTCTGAAGTTAAGCACTTTATTTGAACATGTACAATTTTCACATTTTCTTTATTTGCTCTTATTTTGAAATGCAGCCCTACTTTTATTTAGTAAATGAGAGAACATTATACATATTGGCAGTCATACATATATGTTCAGTTCTGTGTTACATGACAATAAAAATTGTCAAAAGGTTTTTGAATTGTACTGAATTCATTTGATTTGACTGAGGTATTTATTACATGCAGATGTGGATACAACTACTAGGCTACTTAGATATATATCACACTAAATAGTTAGCCATCATGATCTTCTGGACCTTTACTTCAAGAAATTTTCTCAAACTGGACCTCTTTAAATTTTAGTTGAATACCCCTGGTTTAAAGCATAGACTGTAGGTCTAAAGCAACAACAAAAAAAAACGCAGGAGATCTTCTTCTGTGGTTATCGGCGGACCGAAAACCAACAGCATTCTTGTACACTGCCACCTGCTGTTTCAGAATGTGTACGCTCTTTGTTAAAGTTCTTCTGTCCATACAGAAATTTTTTTCCTTTTATTTATTGTACAACAAATAAAATGAGGTGAGATGAGAAGAAGAATAAAAACAAAAACAGTCTACTTAACAAATTGATTTAATTCAAAAGTCAAAACAATATAATAATTTTAAATTTTTAACAAGTTTTGAAATTACTTTTAAGATATTAAAGGAGGTTAATCTGATGAGCCATCATTTTAATAGTTTTCTAGGATAATAAGTCTGTTAAATTTCAACAGAAGAGAAACTGGAATTATGCTCACCAGCCACTTCATTAGGTACACCTGAAAAATCTAATGTAATCCAATACACCAGCTCAGCCATAAGATTTGCTTTCATGTTGCCTGTAATGTACAGGCTTTTTTCTAAGCTGTAATAGGGGTGTTAATTCAATGATATTTCAGCGTCAAGCTCATCATTGGTGGTGGGGCTGTACTGAGCTGCATTATATTCAGGTGTTCCTAATACTCTGGCCCCCTCATGTATGTAAATAGAGTGGACAAAAAATTAATATGATTAAGTTCAGTACAACACCACCTTTAACTACGGCCTCAGTAATAAACATCAATGAATTTACACACTTCAGACTCTCAACAAAACAAAAGTCAACAAAAACTAAACTTCATAAAAGCAGAATCCATGGCAGTGCTGGCATTGAGCTACATTAGATTTTTCAGGTGTACCTAATGATGAAGTGGCCGGTGTGTGTATATACATATCAAAATTCAACTTGTATTTTGTTTATTTCTTGGTCTTGTAATGTTACTGTTGTGCGTACTGTTGCTTTAACAAAGTTGGTGAATAGAAAACATCCTCATCGCCCCTTCTTACGCGCATGCGCCGCCGTACCTTTTCCGGGAACGACATGTAATATAAGTAGGCTGGTCTGCAGTACGGGCGTCGGTAGAATATACGAAACCAATGATTCCCATATGTCCAGTGGTCTCCTTCACCTATGGTAAGTATTTTTAAAACGTGAACACCATTTAACAGTGATTCATAAAGACTCCACTAACTTCATGTCAAGCGATATAAAGATGTTGACGTTTACGGTTAGTCCTTGGAGCGCTCGGTTGAGCCTGTTGCTAACGGTTAGCTTAGCGTCATCCTGTGTATCTGTCCTCCGCAGTGCCCAGCCGGCTCGGTGAAGATGCCAAAATGGCTACCGGCAATTACTTTGGATTTACCCACGGCGCTGCCGCCCAGTACAGGTAAGGATACCAGAGATACTCGTTTGTCCTGTGACAATAAGCTGTATAGTGTTAATGAGCTCAGCCGTTAGCTCCGCTGTGTGATGTTCGGGGATGTAAAGGCTGAAAGGTTCCTGCAGCTGCCATTGTTGAGCTGGGGGAGGGGGCGGGTATCCCTCCGCTGCTGCAGTGGGAAGTCAGCGGAGGTTCAGACTGAAAATTACACTGCGTTAATAACACATCTGACTGCGTTGAAGCGTTTAATGAAGCTTAAATATTATGCAGTAAGCTGAAGTAATACAATCTTGCATTTAATGAGTAGCCACACACCAAAATACAACACAGCTGTTTAATGTCATAATATTATAGGCCACAAATAACACATCAGGTCAGCAGTAAAAGTCCACCGATGTTGAATTGTATTGATGGTGGTGGGCAAACTTGATTGCTAAAAAACGGTTTGCTGTGTTATCGTAGGTGTGAACTCACCTTGCATTGCCAGCCAACAGATTGTGCCCTTTCTGTGTGTGTTCTCAGACTGGATCAACCCTGTGTTTAAGAATCAAGGCTATACTACATAAAAGTGGTTATGTGATTCGTTGTTAGCCCATGTATTATTCTTTTAAGATGTGGATGTCCGGTTGTTGACTTAGCCCTGTCCACTTGGGACTTAGTATTCACTGGGGGACCTGATGGTTTGTTTGCTGTGTTTCATGCGGCACATTCAAAAGTGTTGTTTGCTTTATAGCGTTACCATTATTATTAGGCTACAATGCGATATCAGTTGAGCCTGTTGATTGATTATTCTTTCTCACATTGTGCTTTCATTCATGCAGATTTTCTTTCTGCCTGTCAAGTTGAGCCTCCTGAATTTGCATCTTAAAATGCTGTTCATTTGTCATTGCCATCGTACCCTCCATAATTCTCAAACAGTAAGGGCAGGAAAAAAGCATTGATTAAACAAACAGCCTGAAAGGTGTGTGAGGGAGATTTGGCTATCCAACCATCACTTCTCATGAAGGATCATTCATATTATGTTTAATTCGACCACACTGTAAGACAAAATAGTTCAGTTTGTCAGATCGGAGGTCAGGGTGATAAGCCGGCCGTCATTGAAATGCATAGCCTGGGCACTATACCAAGTCTATGAAAGTAATTACACTTTTCTAGTAGTTTTTAGTTATTAAGTGATTTTTTTAACCGAAAACCCAGCTGTTCCTGACCACACTCGCACAGTTGCACACATTCACACTGGGCAGGTTGCAGAGTGAAATCAGTCTGGCCTGTTAGCCTGAACAGCTGGGGAAAAAAGCTTTGCTCAGGGGCACCTTTGTCTTGTTAATGAGGGAGGGGCAGGTGCTGCTTTTAAACATTAGCCATCCGCATTTATCATGTAGTAACTACATTGGTGTCAGATATTTACTATGAGGAATCTCATATCTCTCAAATAAATCCGACGCGTCAATACTAGCAAGGTGTACAGTGCTTAATATTTTTTTTGAAACATTATTCAACTGAAAAACTTAAAGTAATAAATAAATAAATAATAAAATAAATGATATAATACATAATAATTTTTCTTTATTTTAATATTTATTTAAGATTAAAACAGATCAGATCCACTGTAATGTTAGTGCACTTCCACAACTTACTGAAAATTAACATACATTCAATATATAAAAATAAATAATTAATCAAAATAAATTAGATCAAATATAATATTCAACTTCCTCACTGCATTCATCATACAGGGCAGGCAGTGCAACTCTGGTGAAATGGTGACGCGATGGCATAGCTTAACGCTTGTCTAAAGTGTTGACCACTTTCTTGTATCCCTGGTTGTTAACAGTGCTAATGGGGCGCATGTCTTTTGCTAGGAAGAATGTAAGGGCATCTGTTATTTCTGTATGTCTATGTGAGCTGGGCGGGTAGGCTGCATTATAAAGGGTGGCCTTTATCGATGATTGTGTTGCGGTAGAAGAAGTCGAAGGGGCTTTACACTGTGTTCCAAATTATTATGCAAATTATATTTTTCTCAGATTTTCCTAAATAGTCGATGCAAATGACAGTCAGCATAATTTTCAAGTCATCAACCGTTAGTTTAATGAATTCGAATGTTATTGAACAAACCTCCCAATGATAACAGTATTTTTCAAAAATAAAAAACTTAAAATGCACTGTTCCAAATTATTACGCACGACAGAGTTTTATAACATTTTATAGGTTGTTATGAACTGAAAATGCTCGTCTTTTGAATTTGCAGCATTAGGAGGTCATATTTACTGAAACCAAAAGCTATTTCAATCAAAAACATTAACAGGTCAAGTTACATTTTAACATAGGACCCCTTATTTGATAGCAGCTTCATAGTTCTTGCATCCATTGACCTTGTGAGTTTTTGGAGAGTTTCTGCTTGAATTTCTTTGCAGGATGTCAGAATAGCCTCCCAGAGCTGCTGTTTGGATGTGAACTGCCTCCCACCCTCATAGATCTTTTGCTTGAGGATGCTCCAAAGGTTCTCAATAGGGTTGAGGTCAGGGGAGGATGGGGGCCACACCATGAGTTTCTCTCCTTTTATGCCCATAGCAGCCAATGATGCAGAGGTATTCCTTGCAGCATGAGATGGTGCATTGTCATGCATAAAGATGATTTTGTTACGGAAAGCACGGTTCTTCTTTTTGTACCATGGAAGAAAGTGGTCAGTCAGAAACTCCACATACTTTACAGAGGTCATTTTCACACCTTCAGGGACCCTAAAGGGGCCGACCAGCTCTCTCCCCATGATTCCGGCCCAAAACATGACTCCGCCACCTCCTTGCTGACGTCGCAGCCTTGTTGGGACATGGTGGCCGTCCACCAACCATCCACTACTCCATCCATCTGGACCATCCAGGGTTACACAGCACTCATCAGTGAACAAGACTGTTTGAAAATTAGTCTTCATGTATTTCTGGGCCCACTGCAGCCGTTTCTGCTTGTGAGCATTGTTTAGGGGTGGCCGAATAGAAGGTTTACGCATAACTGCAAGCCTCTGGAGGATCCTACACCTTGATGTTCGTGGGACTCCAGAGGCACCAGCAGCTTCAAATATCTGTTTGCTACTTTGTAATGGCATTTTAGCAGCTGCTCTTTTAATCCTATGTTTTTGTCTGGCAGAAACCTTCCTCATTGTGCCTTTATCTGCACAAACCCGTGTGTGCTCTGAATCAGCCACAAATCTCTTAACAGTACGATGATCACGCTTAAATATTCGTGAAATATCTAAGGTTTTCATACCTTGTCCAAGTCATTGACCTATTTCACGCTTTTCGGCAGCAGAGAGATCCTTTTTCTTTCCCATATTGCTTGGAAATGGTCGTCTGCTTAATAATGTGGAACGCCCTTCTTAAGTAGTTTTTCCTTGATTGGGCTCACCTGGCAAACTAATTATCACAGGTGTCTGAGATGGATTTCAGTGATCCAAAGAGCCCTGCGACACAATACCATCCATGAGTTTTATTGAAAAACAAAAAATGTAATATTTATGACACTTAAATACAATTTGCGTAATAATTTGGAACGCGGTGTACTTTTCTCTGTGTTTCCCTCCTTTATTGTTTGGTCATTGCAACTCGGTGATTGAATTTCAGGTGATTAAACAAATTGGTCAGATTCCTTTTGTGGAGCAAACACCACTGTGTAACAAATCTCGCACCGTATTTGTTGTCGCTCCTCGTCAGACTCTTTGAAGCAATATTTTTTTTTATAATCGTTTGAAGTCAAAACCATAATTGAACATAGAGCGCCTGCTATACCAACTGAGGCAAACCAGCGCCCCAATTTTTCCCGTAATTTAAGTGTGTGATTTTTGGTTAGTGGCGGCGGCAGTACATCATTGGATCAGATCACTTAACTCTCATTCTGAATTTAAGGTTAACTAGCGAATACTTTTGAACCGGCACCACTGGTTTTTGCATTATGAAGCTTGTAAAAATTAATAGGTGTAAAAAAATTCAAGGTGTGTTCATGTCAATGACAACGACGCATTTTAATATTTAATCACATTACAAGATTTTCAGCCAACTGTGGTCAGGTGAAGAAAATAACCCTGCTCACAGTAGTTTAATTCTCTTTGTGCATTCTGTGTGTTTTAGAAATGATTTGTCCTTTGTCTGACACAGATGGAACAGATGGTACCTTTCATCAACACCACCTAGCTTAACTTACTGTACAGTGTAGGCCCAAGTGTCAGAAAAATGCCCCATGTCTATTTTCTGGTCTGTCTATTTATTCAATGGAGAATAGATTCAAAATTGTGTTGTCACACCAAAAATAGGAAGCAAATCAGGGGCTTAAGAGGGTAATAACATTGACTGTATAAATAATGGACGTAGTCTCAGTGACGTCACCCGTTGGTTTCTGACGAAGCGTTTGGAAGACCGAATTGCGCCGCCGCTGGGGGTCGCCATATTGGAAATGCCAGAGACGGCTAATCCAGAGGCAGGCAAAGAGGCGAAGCGCGACCGAGCTACAGCCTGTGGCTGAGATCTATGGGCGGGCCGCATGAATCAGCCAGCTACTGCAGGGGGTGTGGTGAGGTGGATGGAGGAGGAAGACCGGAGGGTGCGGGATGGAGTGGCAATGTGCAGGAGGTCGGAGAGATAGGGAGGGGCGAGGTTGTGAATAGATTTGAATGTATACAGAAGGATTTTGTAGGTGATTCGTTGGTTGATTGGGAGGCAGTGGAGTTGCTGTAGGATGGGGGTGATGTGGTGGGAAGAAGGTGTTCTGGTGATGATCCGGGCGGCAGAGTTCTGGACAAGCCGAAGTTTATGGAGGGTAGTGTTGTACACACACACAGCAGCTGTTGCTGTAACTTCGGTCAGTTATGTGTTGGTGAAGTTGCTGATCGAAGACCACATTACATTAGAAGATAAGAACTCTTTGTGTTGTGTAGAGGTGATACTAATATATGATTTAAACCTCAGCTATAACCGACCCGTACCCCACTAGTGAACCTTTGTCTTTCTTCTTCTGTGTTTCAGTCAGCAGCCAGCTGCTGGGGTAGCGTACACTCATCCTACCACAGTAGCCAGTTACACCGTTCATCAAGCCCCTGTGGCGGCTCACACCGTAGCCGCGGCCTACGCTCCCACTGCAGCCACCGTTGCCGTAGCGAGGCCTGCGCCTGTTGCTGTGGCAGCTGCTGCTACTGCTGCTGCTTATGGAGGATACCAGCCAACACACGCTGCCACAGACTATGGCTATGCTCAGCGCCAGCCTGAAGTCCCCCCACCACCTCCACCCGTCACCTCACAGAACTACCAGGTACATCAACACATCTTTTTCAGGGCTCCACACAGATTATTATTGAAGTCTCAGAAGTTACGCTGGATTTGCATGTTTGTTTTAACTGCTATTAGAAAAGGGGTCTCCAACCCTGCTCCTGGAGAGCTACCTTCCTGCATGTTTGAGGTTTCTCTGTACTCTAACACACCTGATTTGAATGATCTGCTCGTTATTGACCAAATGAAGCGTCTCAGGGGATTGATAACGAGCAAAATGTTTGAATCAGGTGTGTTAGACCAGGGGTTCCCAACCTTTCTGACTACACGGACCGGACAGTAGCAATATTGTTTTTGACGGACCGGGGGTCGACGCGCATGCACATAAATCTCAGTCACACGCACGGAAATACAGACGGATCGTATCTGTGTTTATTCAGTGAGGAGACTGCATCTAAGTTTGTTTTTTTTAATACGGGACGAGCCGACACAAGGGACGGCGCGATCCATATGATCCATAGTGTGATCCTAGCAGTTTATCTGAATTTATAATGTGATCCGGCAGTGTGCAGTTTCTACTCATGCAGCGCAGTGACTGATCTGTGTGTTTCTCAGGGTCTGCCTGGGGCAGGATCACAACGCTATTAAGATAATAGTGTTGTGATCGGTCCCGTATTTCCGTGAAAACCCTTTTATAAAGCATAAAATACGTCTTCAAACTCTGTGACTGAGATGAGCCGGAGTTTATCAGAGTTATCATGCCGCGCGAGAGGAGACAGAAGTTAGGAGAGGAGCAGATATAACGCAGACCTGTGTGTGTTTTGATGCTCATACCTGAATCAATAACGTTGCTATACGTCCGTATTTCTGTGCACAGTTAAAGTATAAACTTCGTCTCCACAGGCTGTCATAAGCCCATATGCTGTGTAGTCCATATATTTCATTGATAAACACAGAGCTTTAGAGGGGCATCAGGCTTCTTGGTCAAAGTTTCATGGGATGCGAAGCCAGGGTTGCCAGGTCCGCGGTTTTTCCAGCTGAATTTGGCGACTTTTGAAGTGTCTTTAGAGGTGCGAGGCTCTGTGTGGCTGCACACTTCACACAGCCCATTCGACGGTTCTGACTCCGCGAATGTTTGGAATGTCACAGACACCTATTGGGTTTCGCGGCCCGGTGCTGAACAACCTGTGGACCGGGGGTTGGGAACCCCTGTGTTAGACTATCGAGAAACCTAAAACATGCAGGAAGGTAGCTCTCCAGGAGCAGGGTTGGAGCCCCCTGTATTAGAAGTTAATTGTGGTATAAAAAATATGTTTGGGTTTTTCGCTGAACACTTTCATGTGCTCTAGAGTTAACATAATGTTCATTTCCAAAGAATACATTTTAACAGAGCCACACGTTTTTAAGATTGGAGATTTTTTTTGCAGAATAACTTTTACATAATAAACTGAACGGTTTATAAGTGTCTCACTCTGAAGCCTTGAACATGTTGACAGGAGGAGGATTCCTCAGCTAACAGCTTCACTGTTTTCCTTTGCAGGACTCGTACTCCTACGTCCGCTCCACCGCTCCCGCTGTGGCTTATGACAGTAAACAATACTATCAGCAGCCCACCGCTACAGCTGCAGTAGCTGCTGCTCAGCCACAACCCAGCGTGGCAGAGTCCTACTACCAGACAGGTAAACACACTCTCAACTCATTCTGATTTACCTTCATCCCTTTCAAATATTAGACTCATTTGACACTTATCATGGTCTATGGGAGGGTTGTGAAGGATAGTTGTCTGACAAATGTTCATCTATTCAGATAGTTCTGCCTCTCTGTCATCTTCTGTACATTTAAAGAATACTATTGTGAGAGGTAATGTCTATTGATTTTTGTGTTTTCCAGCCCCCAAACCAGGGTACAGTCAGGGTGTAACATCGTACACACAGAGCCAGCAGACTCGACAGGTGACTGTGATAAAGCCAGCGGCTCCCAGTCCAGCCTCCTCCACCTTCTCCATCTACCCAGTGACCTCCACGGTCCAGCCTGTGGCTGCTGCCGCCTCTGTGGTCCCTTCATACTCCCAGAGCCCGACATACAGCACCAACGCTGTCACCTACTCTGGTAAGCTTGGAAAAGGTACTAACTATTGTTCTGGAAGAACAGTGAGTCTGTTTTTGGTGTTTTTAGAGTGGAACTCTTTACGGTTTTCTCCTTCTAGGCGAAATTAGATTTTATTTCATTTAAATTTCTCTTCCCTGATTCTTCTAGACATTATTATTTAAAATTGAAAATATTTACTGCATTCGTCTTATGTCTTGATGCAGACAGAAAGAATGTTATACCGTATTTCACCATAAGATTTAGCTTTTTTCAGAATTGGCTTTATTGGTCAGGTATGTACACATACAAGGAATTTGACTCCGCTTCGCTCTCTATGTACACTTAAACATTAAATATTAAAACTTAAACTAATATGTACAAGCCTACATTCAACACTTAATATTAAACTAGTATCTGCAAGCCTACGAAAGACAATGAATAGATGCTGAAACATATATGATGATATATGATTTAGAAAAAATATGTAATTATGTTACAGATGGGTTAATTTACATGAGGTAGATAGTTTCCAGTATTTACAGTAAAAAAAAACTGCATAGATTCGTGCCAGATGACGGATGATATTTAGATGAATAAAATGTGCGTCCATATGATGAGATAAACAATAGACAGTCTTATTTACAGGTGACGGGTTTTTCCACACTGATTGTTCTGACGCTCTGTGACTGTTCAGTGTCCGTCAGAGTGACAGCCTGTGGGAACAAACTGTTCCTGTGTCTGGATGTTTTGATGTACAGTTCTTTGTAACGCCTGCTGGAGGGGAGGAGTGTAAACAGTTTGTGTCCGGGGTGTGAGGGGTCTGCAGTTATGTTACCCGCTTCCTGACCCTGGATGACAGGTCCTGGATGGAGGGCAGGTCGGCCCAGATGATTTCTCCTGCAGCCCTGATTGTCCGTCGCAGTCTGTTCTTATCCTGTTTGGTGGCAGGTCCAAACCAAACAGTGATGGACGTGCAGAGAACAGACTGAATGATGGTGGTGTAAAACATGGGGGGGGGGGGAGGAGCTTGGTGATTTCACAAACTGTGGCAGGGGGTGCAGGTTGAAGTGGGTGAGGGGTGTGAAAACCTGCAGTAGAAGACGTTCAGGTCGTCAGCCAGTTGGGGGTTTTCCACAGGGTGGGGGGATGGTCTCCTGTAGTTGGTGATGTCCTGTAGGCCTCTCGACACTGATGCAGGGTCGTTGGCTGAAATCTGTTTTTAAGCTTCTCAGTGTAGCTCCTCTTTGCTGCCCTGATCTCCTTCATCAGTGTGTACCTGGCCTGCTTGTAAAGGACCACATCCCCACTTCTCTAGGCCTCCTCCTTGGTTTGCCGTAACTGCCGGAGTTTTGATGTGAACCAGGGTTTATTGTTGTTGTATGTGCAGAAGGTTTTGGTTTGCACACACACGTCCTCAGAAAAGCTAATGTACGATGTCACAGTGTCAATGAGTTCATCCAGGCCTGTGGCTGCAGCTTCAAAAAAAGCAAGCCTGTAACTCCAGCTTTGACTTGTCTGTCCATTTCTTCACAGTATTCACTACAGGCTTAGCAAAATTTAGTTTCTGCCTGTAGGTCGGGATGAGATGGACCAGACTGCAAAGCTGCACGGGGAACAGAGCGATATGAGTCCTTTTAAAACTGTGTAACAGTGGTCTAGGATGTTGGCATCCCTGGTGGGACACTTTATATGCTGCCTGTATTTTGGCAGTTCATGGCTGAGGTTTGCTCTGTTAAAATCCCCCAGAGGGATGAGCAGGGAGTCTGGATGTGTTTTCTCCACGTCTGTTATCTGGTCAGCCAGGTATTGTAATGCCTCGGTTACACAGGCCTGAGGTGGGATGCAAACACGGACCAGAACAAACGTCAACGGTGAATAAAAGGGTTTACAGTTAATGAAGAGAGTCTCTAAGTGCGGGCTGAACAACTTCTTCAACACTGTGACATCTGTACACCAACCTTCGTTTATGTAGAAGCATGTTCCCCCTCCCCTCGTCTTTTCTGAAAGCTCCGTTACACGGCCCGCTCGGTACAGCTGGATGCCCGGTAGATGTAGTGAGCTGTCTGGGATGTGTTCACTGAGCCAGGTTTTGGTGAAACACAGTGCACCGGATCTGCAAAATTCTGTTTCATGAGTTGAGGAGCAGCAGTTCATCTATCTTTTGGCCAGAGAGCGGAGGTTCACCGGGTGGATTGACGGGAGCGCAGTGCGTAATCCCTGCTGCCTCAGTTTCACGAACACTCCTGCTCGCTTCCCCCATCTGCGTCTCTGGCTAATCCCATATAGAGCTGCTGCACCTCCGACAAGAATCTCGCTGAAACTTTCTGGTTCAATGAAAACCGGTGACAAAAGTTCAGCAGAGGGCAGACCGATGTTTAAGAGGCCCTCTCTGGTGAATGTGACCAGAGAAGGGGAGTAGTAAAGCCAACAAATAAACAAAAACACGAAAAGTACTAGGCAGTACCGAGGCTGCCATCCGCGGCGATTGCAATTGCTCCACCATATGTTATTGTTAACTACTATTACTTTAATCTGCTGGCCTTGCTTCTCTGAAGCCCCTTTCACACATGCACTGTACTCCTGAACATTCAAGATTCAAGAAGTTTATTGTCATAAAAACAGCGGTTACACCATACACTGAAGTTACGTAAGTCAATCGATCGTGGATGACGATCTTTTTGACATGAAAAACACGTGATACAATTAGTCGCAAAATATACTTATCCCTCTCCCTGTCCCCCAGTCTGTGTCAGACAGTGAAAAATCTCCCGCTGTGAGGGACATGTGTGAAAGGGCCACTCTAGGTAATGTCAGGGTCAGACGGTCCTGAAATTGTCAGGAAAATGTCAGGAGTGCATGTGTGAAAGAGGCCTGAGTTATTTTTCCTCTCACACCTACACCTCTTCTGTACCTGCACACAGCACCTCTGTTTGTTTCTCTCTCCCTTCATGTGTCTGCTCTGTAAAACGTACAGCTCATGATGAATGTCAACAAAATTGCCACATAACACAACTCACATTTTGAATGTTTCTTTTGTTTTTCGTTTCGTTTGCGTTCGCGTTGTTACAGCAGTGGTTGGCTGCACTTGATGGAGGCTCACCTTTTTAAAGACATGGCTTGTTGAAACGATTAAAACTGACTTGGTTAAGAATGACACCGACACTACCCAGCTCCACTTAAAAGCTTTAAAACAGCGCCATAAGAAGGTCCATATTTAACAGGTGACGTGGCACCTTAATTGATGCATTTACAGGACGTACCAGAAGACGTCTCTCTCTGTATGTGTGTGTTTCTCTGAAAAGCATGTGTGCAGACAGGTCAGGAGGGGCAGAGCGCGAGGGAAGAAGGTTCAGTAATCAATCGTGTACGTAGATCATGGAAAGATAAAATACGAAATATGATACGTTAGTCGGCAACTATACTTGGGCAGCCGTTAATATACCTGGGCGGCCCTCTGATAGAACGTTTGCATGTGGATGTGAATACACAGTGCTTGTACATGAAATGGTTCCTTTTATTCATCAAGAAAAATGCAGTCTTTTGCGATGTGTTTATCACGATAATAATGAATTGCAGTTCATCTTTTATCCCCAATGCTAACATGATAAACTGAAATGGTGCACATGGTTGTTATGCATATAAACTTTACTTAGCTGTACTTTTTCACGGAGGCTTTAACATGAAAGGGCAGTGAGCAGATTGTAAGCATGCTTTGTTTGATCCTTTTCAGGAACATCATACTCGGGCTATGAGGCAGCAGTTTACTCTGCAGCCTCCAGCTACTACCAGCAGCAGCAGCAGCAGCAGCAGCAGAAGCAGGCAGTGGCAGCTGTAGCAGCCACAGCAGCGTGGACAGGGAACACCTTCACAAAGAAACCCCCCTTCCAGAGTAAACAGCTTCGACCCAAGCAGCCTCCCAAACCCCCTCAGATCCACTACTGTGACGTCTGCAAGATCAGCTGTGCCGGCCCCCAGGTGAGTTCATTACAGTCCACAGTTACAGCGTTTTGTTAAATGTGCTGAGCTATAAGCGCACACACATATTAAGCCAAGTTTTGCCAAGTCTTGCCAAGTCAAGGGCAATGGCTTTCAGTGATGTAAAATAATATAAAGTGAGAGCATATGTGCCTTCAACATGTCCATTTGTATTCTAAAAATAAGATATATTAATTAAACCAACAAGTACCTGTCAAACAGTTTGAATATCTGCTTTTTCTCCCTTTTATACACTAAATTCTTCAGACTTACAAGGAGCATCTGGAGGGTCAGAAGCACAAGAAGAAGGAGGCAGCTCTGAAAGTTTCTCAGAGCAGCACCAACAGCGGGAGTGGAGGAGGAGCTTTGGCACGAAATGCTCAGAACCAGCTCCGCTGTGAACTCTGTGATGTTTCCTGCACCGGCGCCGACGCCTACGCTGCACATATCCGAGGAGCCAAACACCAGAAGGTATGGATGTGAGTGGGTTTAGACACTTAATCAGTCAGGGCTCTGTCTCTTTTATATAATTATAGGTACAGAATATCTTGAATATCTTGGGGGCGGCTGTGGCTCAGTGGTAGAGTCGGTCGTCTCTAAATCAGATGGTTGGGGGTTCGATCTACATGTCAGATTGTCCTTTACTGACAAACATCAGTAAAGACGTTTTGAGTGATCGGAAGACAAAATAGTGTTGAATAAATGCACTCCATTTACCATTTGATTGCTCTTAAACGGACCACAATCACAACATCAGAAACAAGTTTTATTTTGCCTATTTAAGTGTTTGCTCTTAGTGCAAACACTTTTTTTATCATTCAACATTCATTTACATTCCTTACTTGCAAATCATGAAGCCTCAAAGCATTATCCATCTCTGTCTTATGCTGTGCCATGATGTGGGGGCTGGAGCCTAAATCAGCTCCCATTGGGGGAGACACAGAGACATTCACATTCACACCTACAGACACTTTAGAGCTGCCAAGTAGCTGAACGTCACGTCATTGGCAGGAAACTGGAGCATCCATTAAAAGCTAGGGCTGCCCCCAACTAAATAATTTCCTAGTCAACAAGTTTTTTTCATATTTATGATTTTTATTGATCAGAATGAGAATCAGAAATACTTTATTAATCCCCGGGGGGAAATTCGGGTGTTACAGTTGCTCAACATAGAGAAATATATGGCATAATAAAAGTAAGAAAAATGTCAAGTATGTGCATTTGAATATAATAAAATAAGAGATACTAATGACTTTTCTATTAGCCTCAGCTATACGACAATGATAATGGCAAAAGCAGTAATGATTCTGAATCTGGCTAAACAACCAGCACTGAATACTTTCCCTATCTCGGTATATCTTGGGCCCTCCCCAGCTTCGGCCCTCTGAACCTCAGTTGAGACTCCCCTGGTTTGTTTAGGCTGGTTCAGTTAACTAGTTAATAGCTACAAGCCATGCTAAAGCTAATTATCTACCTTGCTGGAACTTAACAACACATGAAAACATGAGCTTCACTGTGTCTGCTCTTCATCCTACTACTGTTTTTAACTCACTTCACATAACAAACCTACCAGACGACATCACATGCAGACATTACCCACAAAGCCACTTTCCTTAAAGGGAAATGCTCTGCTGGTAATGACTAATGCAACTTAAGGTGCTTTTCGACCAAAAGTACCAGGAACTTTTAGTTCCAGGAACTTCTCTTCAAGGAACTAAATGGTTCCTGTGGCCCATTGTTGTCTGCGTTTCCACCGCGGCCTAACATCCTGGGAAGATTGTGCAAATCAGTCCAATGACATATGGAGAAGCAATAAAAGTGCACTGCACTACACTACCAGTCCACAAGGCAGCAAACATAATGTTTAACAAAATATAATGACATCATTTATTACTACACAACTTATTTCCTAGTTCCTGGGGAAAACACCTTTAGTCTCTTCTCACTCAGTTTGTTAACAGAGACTGTGGAGTGAAGTGCTGGTGGTTTTGCTGAATAGAATTAGCTGTAGATTACCGTTCACAGCAAAAACACTGATTTCCGCTGGTTTGATGTGTGTCTGCTTCGATAGTGTTGGTGGTGTAACAGCTGCGGTTGTTGTCATTTCACGTTTTTACCGGTGTGTCCGCCATGTTGTATACCTGGCTTCTTCAGTTGCTGTGGTTACTAGCATTCGTGCGCATGACAGCCTCCTCTGCGAGGAGGGCTTTGGAGGCAGGACTGAGCGCTGCAGAGAGAGAAGGGGGGGGAACCTGGAGGTTGTAATCTTTCAAATGTTGAAGCAAAGCCCGCTCTCTTCTCCATCTTACCTACTGCAGCTTTAAGATCTTGCATAACAGAGAGGGAGAGGATAACACAGGCAAAGATGAAGTGTAAAAGAACACAATCTGAAGTCATATCTATATTTTTATGTCACATACCAAATTGGTGTTGGGATTATGTTTGTTGTGGATTATGTGCTCTCTCTGTACTCTGACTTCTCCTCTGCAGGTTGTAAAGCTTCACACTAAACTTGGAAAGCCCATCCCTTCCACTGAGCCCAGTATGGTCACCCAGACATCCTCCTCCACCACAGCTGCCCCCAGTAAGGCCACCACGGCCTCCCTGAACAGTTCCAGCACCTCAAGCTCTCTGTGTGGGTCTGCCTCCTCCTCCACTGCCTCCACCTCCAGCGTCCCCTACCTGAAACCTGTCAACATCGTCAGCAGTGGTGTGACGGGCATCAAGAACCCATTAGCCAGCAGCCTATCTGCTGCAGCATCTGCCTCAGCTGGGAAGAAAGTCAACACCCCCAAGATCAACTTTGTTGGTTAGTACCAGCATTTTTATGGTGCTCAGTCAGTCTCAGCTCAGTCTTAAGCTTTATTTATGTCAGACGCAGTGTCGCCGGGCACCAGGACGCAGAGTTTCTGTCCTGATTATATTCATAATTTCACTACCTGATCCAAGGAGATGGATGAATTTTTGGTTTTCCTCTTGCCAGAAGCTATCTGAATTTACTACTTCTACCAACATGGCTGTTATGCTTTAATTTTAGAGAGGAAACAGTAAACACTAAGGTCACAATAAAGTCAACTGTCTACCTATGAAGTCTATGATGCATTTATTCACGGCCTTATGGTCTGTCATTTTAAGAGAAAAATCCTTTTTCAGAGCCGTTTAATAAACCCTGAATATTTCATCTATTAGTTGTTAAGTGTATAACTTCCTGTGCTGTGTAGCTGTATTAAGCTACAAACCTTGGAATTCATTTTGCAATCAAATAGAGAAGTGCCTCTCCATCATGTAGACATGACTAGTATAACCTAAGAGCCGTAGGTCTGGGTACAGTTCTGAATTAAACCGGTACAGGTAACTAACAGAACCTTTTTACCTCCACCCTCTTTGTAATGACGGGATGTAATTCCAATTGTAAAAAAGTTACCCCAAACCTATTAATTTCAACCTTTTAAAAAGGATATAATTTAATTTGCATACATTTTACACAACAAAATAAACCCCTCCCTCTGAATTCCTAAGTATAACCTCCAGTCTGTCAGTCTAAACCAGTTTTTCATAAGTAAGGGTACTGTGGAGTACTGCAGGGAGTATTTCAGATGCCTAATTATATTACTTTAAAAATATCAATTGTTCTTAGCTGACAACTACGGAGTTACTGCCACTGTCTGACTGGCCTGGATTAAACATAAATCTGTACCCTGTAATACAGACATTATTCAGTCATTACCTCTAAAAGTATTGAGATCTGTACCTAACCCTACAAGTGTATTTACTCTCCTAATTTTTCTTTGTTCTTTAGGACTGTTCAGACCAAATGGTTTATGATTGAATCTTATTGTAATTTCTCAAATGCAGGTGGAAATAAATTACAGACCACAGTGAAGATGGACGAGGGCAGAGCGGAGGCCAAAGTAGAGTCTAAGCCTGCGATGCCCTCATCAGGTCTTCAGGACCCAAAGAATGACATCTCAGATTCTTTGTCTGCATCGGCCCTCGCTGCTCTGCAGAGTGACGTCCAGCCTGTCGGTCATGACTACGTTGAGGAGGTAAGTCTTCAAAGCATGGGCTGGAGCTCAGCTACATTTACTGAAAAATGCGTTTAAACCCAAGTGTGACATGTGGAACTCTTCTGTAGGTCCGAAATGATGAAGGCAAAGTCATCCGCTTCCACTGCAAGCTCTGTGAATGTAGTTTCAACGATCCCAATGCAAAGGAAATGCATCTGAAAGGTCGAAGACATCGCCTGCAATACAAGGTTTGTATCTGACATGTCTCCACTGAACTTAAAGAAATGCCTACATACTAGTGCAATAATCAGGAGGGTCGGAGAAGGAAACTAAGTTTTACAGTTTACACATTTAAGTAAAGTGAGGACTGTTCAGAGCTGCAGAGCTGAGTTAACCTGTTTGCAAGAAGTCATCAGTGATATAAGTCTTGGTCAGACTTCCAGGGTTAACTCTGGTTTGATAAATATGTAGCCTGTTAGATATTTTCATCATCCCTTTTCCTTCAAATGTTTATGACTCCTAAAATCTGGTAGCAATTAAAAGGCTTCTTTTGCTACACATTTTACACTGAGCCCCTGTGACATCAAAGTTTGCTGTGTATTTGAAGGAAGCTTTATTATTTCTCACTTATAAACTACATTATGCATTATTATTATTATTTGTTTTGCAGAAAAAGGTGAACCCAGATCTGCAGGTAGAGGTCAAACCCAGCATTCGAGCCAGAAAGATTCAGGAGGAGAAGATGAGAAAGCAGATGCAGAAAGAGGAGTACTGGAGAAGAAGAGAGGAGGAGGAGCGCTGGAGAATAGAGATGAGGTATTTTCTTATCAAAGTGTCTAAGTAATTACATTTCTAAAAACAACTCAAGATGCAGCTACGCTTTGGGGGGAAAATATCACGGCTTACCACATCTGGGATTTGCGTCTAAGTGATTTTACTCTTTCTGGGATCAATCAAGTTAATTTTATGTTATGTTCAGACGTTATGAAGAAGACATGTACTGGAGGCGTATGGAGGAGGAGCAGCACCACTGGGATGATCGTCGTCGTCTCCCTGATGGAGGGTATCCACAGGGGCCTCCTGGTCTACTGGGAGTCCGGCCTGGCATGCCAGGCTTGCAGCCTCAGGGTCCTGTGGTGGGTTTAATGATTAATGTTATTATGCAGTGTGGACAGTCTGTGGAATGTTTAATATATATCAGTGATAATAAAAACATTATACTTGTATAATAAATGACTAAACAGTGTTTCTGTTTTGAACCTGTTCTGATCCTTTTGTGTCTCTCAGCCTCCTCGTCGGCCTGACTCTTCAGATGATCGCTACGTCATGACCAAACACGCAGCCATTTACCCCTCAGAAGACGAGCTCCAGTCTATCCAGAAGATCGTGTCCATCACAGAACGGGCCCTCAAACTGGTCTCAGACATAATAACAGACCAGGACAAGGGCAAAGAGGAGGACAAGGAGAAGAAAGAACCTGCTAAAGACAGGTGTGAGAAGTGGGTCTCTTCTTATTTTTAATCCACTTGCACCAAATAAACCCATTTCTAGTTTGCCCTTTAAAAAGCAAATGTATTCATTTTTCAGACTGATGACATTATTTTATATTTTCCCCCTCCTGTGACTGTCTTAGAGCTCTGAAGGGAGTGATGAGGGTCGGAGTCCTGGCCAAAGGTTTGCTGCTTCGTGGGGACAAGAACGTCAACCTGGTCCTGCTCTGCTCTGAGAAGCCCACCAAGAGCCTCCTGACCCGCATTGTGGAGCACCTCCCCAAACAGCTAACAGTACTGTCTTTACAAAATACCACACCACAATTAATTTCTTCAGTGGCCACTTTAAGACTCATCATTGCCTTTGGTTTAGTTGTTTGTAGTGTTGGTTCTACCCAGCAGAGTATGTCTCTTCTAATTTCATGAAGCAATAATGAATTTGCAATACTTTGCATGAAATTGGCCACAGAATATGGCTATCCTGACTGTTCAGCTTAGAGCACACACATTCAAACTAGTTTTGTGAACAAACATCTATATCTGTTAAAGTGGCCATTGAGTGTAGATGTCACGAACCAGGTCTGCTCCCAAGTTCCTACTTTGGGAAATATGTTCCCCGTACTCACTTCGAAATCATGTTAGTGTATTAACATCAGCACCGTTTCTTTCAGATTGTAACACCAGAAAAATATGAGGTGAATGGATCAATCCAGGAAGCGGCCATCATTCTGACTTCCTGCACCGAGCCAAAGATGCAAGTGACGATCACACTAACCTCACCCATCATCAGAGAGGAAACTGGCCGGGACGGAGGTTGGAGAACCCCTCACAGCCCTTTCCTGTGCACCTCTTTTCTTGCCTTTCTGCTCTCTCTCTATGAAATCAGTTTCAGTATGTTGGTTGAATCCCTGAAGAGCAGCGTCCTGCTGGCACTCCACAAACATCGTTTTGTTGGGCTTAAAATCTGATCATCCTGGAAACTTGCTCTTCATTTATGATTCACTTCAGAAATCAAAAATGACGGGGCAACAAAGGACGTGCAAGCTCATCAGAACTTTAGTTGTGGTCTCTTTGCTGCAGGGTTTGTTGTGCACAGTCGATTTTATTTTTTTAATCCCACCTTTGTCTACAAATGAAACCATTAGAGGGATTTATCTTCTTTTACTAATTTGAGATGGGAGACCCCCTACCTAGTAATTTTGCTCTTTTTGATGATGTGGGACAGATCGCTCGACCTAAAATCTGAAAGAGGAAAGTGCCAGCAGTTCTGCTCTTAGGCTTTTTGCTCTGTAACTCCTACCTCTCAAATGCTCTCTTTATCCTTTAAACAAAGCATGATCAGTGTTTGCATTGTGTTAAGTCTAGTTATTCCCAGGTGAGATTCTATTTTGTTTCCTGTGTTCCAGGGGATTCTGTTTCCACTTTAATGTTAGTCATATTTTCATTGGGAGACTTGCATTACACTATCTTTCCTCCAAATATTCTTATGAGATGAGGAGTCAAAAAGTGCAGAAGGTGGAAGAATAGACATCAGGAGACAGCTCTGTTCTTCAAGCTTTAATTTGGCAAGAAGTGTGCAAACTTGTTGAAAGCTTTTCTCAAAACACGATTTGGCTGAAGAGATTGGATGTTCTTTTCCCACAGGAAACAAATCTTCCTTTTGTGTGCTGGTGATCAGTTCACCATGCTGAGTTCCCCTGTTCCTAAAGTGCTCCCCTGAGTTGATTGACATGTTTCCACACGTAAGACTCTAAATTGGGCCCACTGGAAGATAATATTTAGATCTGATGATAAAAGAATTTGTCTTTTGATTTCAATGAAAATAGAAAGACGAGGAAAAGTGTTTTGAAGATGAACCATTTTCATGACCAGTACTGTTTTAAAATCTGATGATCTCAAACTATTCTTAGGGGAGTATTGTTAAGTGCTCAGGTAAGAAGGCTATGTCAGAGGACTCTGTGGTTGGACCTGAGTACAGCCTCTGGATTGTTGGGGTCTTATTCCAACCTGCTGATGTTAGGTATGCATGCAGTGATATCCTAACCCCTTTTGTTTGCTGGTAGTTTCATGTTTTTTTCTCTTCTTCAGCACCCATTGCTTCCTCCTCTTTATATCTGTAGTGATATTTACCAGTCCAGAACACAGACCCCTTTACTTATCTAAACAAAAAGAAAACAAATCTCCTACATTGTCTCCTATCAGAGGTTAAGAAGGGCCCAACAGCTTCGGAAGGATTTTTGACCAAGGTTTTCTCACATCCCAAAAACTTTGCCACACCTACTACTGCCATGCCACTGTTTATCAGGTCATTCTCTGTTAGCCGTTTCTTCCTCTCTGCACCAGCTTCATGTCAAAGCCAGTTCAGACCACAGATTTGCAACAAGGAAAAAAACATTTCAGAACATTGAAACATCAGGAAAAGTTGCAGCAGTGTAAACTGTCCCGTCTCTGCTCAGACCAGCTGACGTCATCGCCCGAGACTCAGCTTTTGTGACAACGTGACAACAACCAGTCAGTCTGCAGTTTTAAGCTTGCAAGCCAAACATTACAACATTTTCAACCGATTAATTTCTAACTGTACAAAGTCACAATATTGTAATTTTTTTAGGTCGTTTTTAACTCTTATCTTTTAATCAGATGAAGGGATTCAGGCATGAGACATCTGGAAGTCATCAAACAAACAAGCAAAGCTAAAGTTAACGACAGCTCTGCTCACTGCCCCCCAAAGCCCTACTAAAGATGAGCACAGATTTTTTATTTTGAAAGTGTTTTTTCAGTGTTTTTACTGGTTTATGTCGCTGTGTCTGTTTGTTTTAGAGAGGAGACCTGCAGATAATTCATCTGCAGCTAGAAACCTCTTGAGCGATGAACACTGAAGTAATCTTAAACCAAAAACTGAGCTAACATTGTTAGCCGCAGCATAGCTCGCCGCTCCTGATGTTCTGTGTTGGTTTAAGAGCTCACAGAAACACTGAACCTTCAACAGATTTGATATTTGTACTTAAAATTAAAAGAATACAGCGTATAAGACAACTTTAGCATGTTAATTAGCTGGTTTGTTAGTTTAACTTTAGAATTAGTTAGTTTCTTTAGGTCCTGACAACATCAGGATAATGCAGCATTCAAATCGATCAATATTTAAAAAATGATTATGATCATATCTTTTGCTATTTCACCAAACTCTGTGTAGCTCAGCCCCACCCTCTGTGCTGTAGGCTGCAAACACAATCCAGACGGAAGGCAGAATCCTTCATGACTAGTCACATTAGTGTAAACTGACGGGTTACAAAATGTTGTAGTTCAGCGCATTGCAAGAACCTCTAACTCCCCTGGTTGTAAATATGTGGTCTGAACTGGCCTTATTGATCATTATTCATGGAACTCTTCCTCTGTCCTTGAGATTGAGCCAAAAAAAATCTGCTCCCATGCTACTAAACGAGGTAACGGGAAGCTTTAAACACAATAACCTGATAAAATGGTATCGGCTTCAAGATATTTGTGACCTAATTACATCCAATTTAGCTCCTAACACGTGAGTGTAGTTCTGTTCATTGTTGAGTCAGTAAATTCATTCACTCCTCTTACAGAATATAATGACTTAACATGCTGTACACTGTCAATCTGTTTCTATCCACTTACTCAGTGTGTAGGTTTGTGTAGTCAGTTTTTAATGTCAGTAACTTTTAGAAATCACAAAATAAGCAACCGACTGTAGGTTGTCCTGGAAGGAAACATTGGTATGTGTGGCAATGTGTTTGTTCTCTGCCAGCCTCGCTGACCTGGTCAAACACCCGTTCCTCGTCTCCTTTTTGACACTTGAAATCCATTTTTAGATGTAACCTCGGGTATGGTGAAAGACCCAGCGGACGTCTTGGACAGGCAAAAATGCCTTGACGCTCTGGCTGCTCTGCGCCACGCTAAGTGGTTCCAGGTTCGGAACATCATTTTACTTTCTTCTTGTAGCCTTATGAGATGCATTCTTTATTTGTTTATTCATTTATTTGTGTTTTACACATTTGGTTTTCATTTTATAACAATGAGGAAAACTGACTATTTGAAGAGAAAAAAAATATTCAAGGATGCCAAACATAACAAGGATCTGATTAATGTCCATCACATGTATAAGTATAAATCTAAGTTCATTTGAAGCTCTCATTTGAAAACAAACATTTACAAAGAACTGGCATCCTTGTATTCCCCTTTCAATTGTCCAAGTACTTTATTCTAGTTACATGTGATTCCATAAGGCTGCACAATAACTTGCACTGAGTTGTGCCATCAAGAAGTGCTTCCATGTTTGTATTGTTTTTATTCTCTATATTTAGTAGAATGGGGATTGAGAGAAAAATGAATATCTGAGTAGTTTCCTGTGATTCTGCTCTCTGAGCACAAGCACAGGCAAAGTCAAGCAGATTTCTTTGTCTCTTTCAGTCCCTATACTCTCCTCTCAGGTGGACTCTTGTACTTTAAGTACCTGTTTGTCAGAAACCTGGATAAACCTGGGGTCAGGGTTTAGAAGATGGCAAGAAAAGTCCTCCTTTCTTGTGCATCTTGCAAACTTTGAACTCCCTTACTAACTGTGAGGTACAAGACTACTGGGAATGGCAGCTGATTGCAAACTTTTATGGCTCATTCGCACCTTAAAGCATACTCAAGCTTCCATTATGCACAGTAGTGTTTGGACCTCTATGGCAGAACTGATTCACCTGTTTGGTCCATCTCTTGTCACTGTTTGTTACTGTGAAAACCTAACTCTATTGCATCAAAAGGCTAGAGCCAACGGTCTTCAGTCCTGTGTGATCATCATCCGAATCCTGCGAGACCTCTGTCAGAGAGTCCCCACCTGGTCACCCTTCCCAGGATGGGTAAGTCTGTTTGTTAAACAGAACAAAGAAACTGTTAGGACTCTATGCACCGTGTGACAGGGCTGACAGTCACGAGCGAAACGTGAAACCTTTGGGTATATTTCTTGATCTTTTAATTGAGACGCAGAGAGCAAAAACAGCCAAAGGATCTCAGTGTTTCTGAGTCACAGTTCTTGCACCCAAGAGCGGCTACTCTCACGGTACTACTTCCTCATTACGCTGGAACTACTCAGGCTCTCACAGCTTGCATTTGCACTATAAAGGAATTCTTCAAATATGCAGTACAAACAGGTTTCACTGGTGTGAACATTAGGTATTGAAATTGGAGGGTTACATTGAAAGTGGATGACCAGGAGGGAGCCAGCAATAGCAACAAAAGCTTGTTCTGTTGTTTAAACCCGTCGATGCATGCAATCACACTGAGCACATCTTTATAACAATATTCAAACTTTAGAGTTTAACATCAGCATTTTTGTAATGTTGATCTGTCACAACTTTTTTTATGCAGAATTTTTTGCATGTATGTTTTTAACATACTGCATGAAAGGGACCTCTGCTCATCAGGGTTTCTGGTATCTGGGTAATTGCTGTTTTTTTTACAGGTTAAATATGTTGAAGTCCGGTGAAAATAATATATATTTAGAAAAAAATAATATCACTGATTCATTATAACTCCGTCCCCTCAGCGCTTCAGGAATATGTTAAACCAGCCATCCGAACCATTATTGGTCATATTGGCAAAGAAATTACTGGCGAGGAAGCGTCAGCAGCAGCAGACCCTCTCATCGATGCCACAAGTGCACAAGATGCCAGCGTGTGATGATGGTGCTCCCCGGCTATGGAGGCTTGACTTACTCCAGGCCTAACTCAAGTCCTCATCAGACCTTTCAGTGAAATATATCCCATTTAATATAGGCTATGTTAACTAATATTACTATGTATAATGAACTGCACTTTCTCAGGGAGAGAGTGGTCATTTGAGCGCGAGACACGTTGTTCTGCTGTTTAGTGAAGTTTTGGAACCAAATTATTCTAGGGACCATTCAGTAACTTCCCTACTCAGTTGATTGGCAGGCTGTATCAAGGGCGTAGAACTATTTTTCAGCTAAATAAATGCAAATAATATTTGACCGGACTTTCACCTATTTGTTCGTAACATTGAAAGCTCCCAGGACACGTTGGATCGCCACAGATTCTTTCTAACAGAATCCTGCTCCTCATGTACAACGCTGGTATAATCTGCCTGTAAATGATAGAATTTAGGCTGCTACAGAATAAAGGAAAGTTTAGAGCTTTGATCAGAAACATTGCTGCAACTCATGCTGATATAATTACATACACATTTGCTACCTCTTTGAATGAAATATGTATGATTTCACCTCTGAACAATAACTTTAACTACAGTATATCACAGCTTTAACAACTAATGCAAACTTTTAAACCATCCTTCATGTACACTGTGTTCAGGCCATGGAGCTGCTGGTAGAGAAGGCCATCAGTAGTGCCTCCGCCCCCCTCAGCCCCGGTGACGCACTGAGACGAGTCTTTGAATGTATTTCATCTGGGATTTTACTCTCTGGTAAGATTTTCTTTCTTTATATTCCTATGCATTGAATTGTCCAAGCATATTTGCTTTCCTTTAAGTCAATGGATCAGTTGGAAGAATGGGAATCTAATATTGATGGTAGCTCAATACAACAGCACTGCCATGGATTCTGCTTTTATGAAGTTTAGTTTGTGTTGACTTTTGTTTTGTTGAGAGTCTGAAGTGTGTAAATTCCATAGAGGCCGTAGTTAAAGGTGGTGTTGTACTGAACTGAATTATATTGAGATGTGTCTCTAATTGTTTGTCCTCTCTATTTACATACATGAGGGGGCCACAGTATTAGGAACACCTCTGAATATAACGCAGCTCAGTACAGCCCCACCACCAATGATGAGCTTGATGCTGAAATCTCACCTCTGTGACAGCTTAGAAAAAAGCCTGTACATTACAGGCGACATGAAAGCAAATCTCATGGCTGAGCTGGTGTATTGGATTACATTAGATTTGTCAGGTGTACCTAATGGAGAGTGTATATTGTTCCACACCTGAGATGCTGTTCTCAGTAAGCGGCGGACAGCTTCCTGAGAGCATTTTACGTTACAGCTGCAACTATTTGTTCTCCTACAAGGGGAGGGTGAGGGGTCAACTTCGCCACTAGATGCCTCTAAATCCCCCACACTGCTCCTTTTAAGACAAAACAAATGTAGTTCTTTGATTGTGGAGCAATAATTTGGTAAGCTGAAAGGGAGTACAGATCTTTGTGTTGACACTGATTGTATTTAAATGCACTGATGTAATCAGACTGTCTCTGGGCAGTAACCTGACTTAGAACTTGATTTCCTTTTTTCTAAGGAATTTCTCCTTTTCTGAACAGAAAAAGGACTCGTCAGCAAAACCAATAAATGACCTAACAGCATGCAAACATCCAAATATTGCGTTACATTGCATAAAGTCAGATGCTTTGTGTCCACACTTACCAGTTATTTCTGCAAATAAAAACAAATAACATTCCTCTCTGCTGTGCACTTACGCAGTCAGCAGGTAGGTATGACTGCATGAAACGCAAGCAACAGGAGTAAAATAAACAGAGCGTCGATGTTCTTGCAGCCACTTAGGACACTCAGAAGAAAAAACAATAGGACATGGAATTCACAGAGGTTCACTTGCATTGCATTCAGATTGGGCACATTTCCATCATTCTAGGAAGATGACTTGACTAAGCAATAAAAACCCAAAGTAAAGGGTCCAAGACTTCTGATCCTAAGTGGTTAGGTTCTTTGGATGAAATGGTGTGAAAAGTATTGACATATATTCAAGACTGAGGGTGAAGTGACGATTAATGTCTAGGTATGAAATGTACAAACATGAAAAATATGTGGAGAAAAAAGGTGTCTCATAGACCTCTGTTGTATTGATCAAGAGGGCACAAAAACTCAATGAAATGTAAACTTGCATTATTATCGTTTGTTACTTTCCAACAGGTGGGCCAGGATTGGTGGATCCTTGTGAAAAGAAGCCGGTGGATACTCTCGTACCCATGGGAGAGCAGCAGAGAGAAGACATTACCTCAAGTGCCCAGGTACAAGCTCTTACATTAGAACAAATAATTAGCCCATGTGATCAATATAAACAGGAGAGATGACGCCATTGTTCGGAAATGTCCTCTCTGTGTTCCCGTACAGTTTGCTCTGAGGCTGTTGGCGTTCCGTCAGATCCACAAAGTTTTGGGTATGGACCCACTGCCGCAGACAAACCCTCGCTTCAACATCCGCAACAGCCGCAAGCGTCGCCGTGACAACAGCGATGGGACGGACAGCTTCGAGGGTGAAGGCAAAAAGGACAAGAAGGATTACGACAGCTTCTAAGCTTCACTAATTAAAAGTAACATAGTATAAAAAAGTACTAACATGTTGTAAACACTGTCTCCTGTGTGCTGGCTAAGCTCCAGTGATGCTGTTTTTGTTCATTTCCTTTTTAAGCTACAGAGGTTCCACACTCATTCTGTGTCACACAGACATGTCGTCTGTGTTGTTTTAGTTGTAGATTTCTAAAAGCTGAGCTTCACATTTCTGTGCACTAGATAAAAAAATCAGATTTTACCAGATGTGTAGCTGACAGCAGCTGCTCCTCTCTGAACTGTGTTTGATTTTAAGTTGTTTTAAGAGGAAGGTGGACCTCCATAGGATCAAAAACAGAGCCAGACATCTCTGTATCGTGGAACAGAAGTGATTTATGTCAAAGCCTTCTTTCATCTGTATAGCTGCATCCAGAGGTGGACTGTTGTTTTCTTTTCAGTATGAATAACTGTGCTTAATGCAAGTGATGTTTGATGCTGTGGTCTTGTTCTGTATCAACGCTAGGCTACACTTAAATATGAAAAAGACCTCTGAGGCATTGCACCAATATTCAGAAGACATTTAACTGTTGATAGACTTTTGTTTAGTTGTGAAGCCTAAATGTAGTTTTGTCTTTTCATTAAGTATATGTTTAATCTTTAAATAGATAAAGATAATTTGGTTTGCCCTGTTCACACTGTGTAATGTTATGGCTTTTGATATTTAGCTTTCCTGGTTAATAAGGAACTTTATCGGCTTGCTTACCTGTTAACTTGTTTAGGTGCTAAATTATGTTTGATACTGGAAAAAAGAATAAATATCATGACTTGAAATGGGAGGGACTGTAATGTACAGACGGGGGAGAAATTAAAGGAAAAAACAACATGAAGTGTCATAAGGTGTAGGTTCACCAGAACTAAAGGTTTCGACTTGAGAGGAGGAATGACATTATTCTAAAGATTTTCCCTAATGTGGTGTTGTGGTGATTGTTGTGGAGAGCGCTGTCTAAAACGTTGGTCCACAATCTCCTGAAGCTGTTTGGCTGGGTTGAGATCTGGATCTTCAGATCATTGAGCCTTCCTGTCCTACGCAGGCGGTCTTTGGCCCAATCCTAATCTCCACACTAACCAACACTCAGACTTGAGATGATTTTGTTTTAGGGCTCAGGACTGTCCACTGCCTTTGCCTGAGTCCCTGTGGGAGTTCATAGCCAAATTGGTGACATGTAAAACACTATGTCCAGGCCCCCCAATACATTTAAACCAAACAAGCATGGAGGCAATCGGAGAAGAATACCGCAAAGAAGTTTTAATGTAAGTGACAGCATCTGGCTGTTGCTCTTATTTATTTCAAGTTGTTTATATTCTCAGTTGTCCCCGAGGGGACAAGTGAACCCAAACCCTGACAGCATAACAAAGCTACCAGATTTCCACACTGTCGTGGGCCAGCATTCAGGTTTCTCCTTTAATTGGTCGCCCGCCTGTAGTTCCAGCCCTTTAGTGTCAGTCCTATTGTGAATGCTTGCTGTGCTCTGCACTCTGCTTTAATATTCCAGTAGCAGAATAAATACATTTCCATATTGAAGTGTTCTGTATCTTTTGCCGTCTGTTTTGTTTTATAACTTGCTTTCTGTTACACTGTTTGCCTCTCCCCAGCAACATTTCCGAGCTCCTTCTGGGAAATCCTGAGCAATCCTATAATCCCACCTGACCACCTAGCTCTTAGTACAACTCCTCCTCACCCTATCTTTAAGGCTGAGCCCTGACACAATGTGAAGGGAACTTGTGTCTGCAACTTCTTTTTATTACTCAAATTGAAAGCTTTGCCGTCTGGGTCAGCTCCCTCTTCAGCATGATGGTTAGGTACTAGGCCTGGTGAACTGCTGATGCTGCACCAATCTGTCAAACTCAGGATTCATTTTAACACCCTCCAGAACGCCCTCATATACTTGAGTCATTCACTTGAGACCATGTCCTTAGACTTGGGGATGCTGACTCTCATCCGCTCTCATCCAACAGCTTCACACTCGACTGCAAACCTCCCCAGTGCCTGCTGGAGGTCAGTTTGATAGAGCAAACAGAACCACATTATCTGCAAAAAGCAGAGATGTAATTCTGAGGTCCCCAAACCAGATGCTCTCCTCCCTCTGGCTGCTCCTTGAGATAATGCCTGTAAAGATTACAAACTGGATTGGTGACAGGGGACAACCCTGATGGAGGCCAAAACCCACTGGGAACATTAACTTTGAGAGCTGTGTCGGTATCTTCAGCCCACTTATACAGGGACCGGATTGCTTGAAGGATTCCCCAAGGAATTTCATTGCAAGCCTTCCAGTCCACAATACATTCATAGACAGGATGTAGGTTTGACAGTCGGCCGGGGCCTCCTGTTCAGCACCCTGGAATATACCCCCTCCAGGAGGCTGAGTAGAGCGATACCTCGAAATATGTGATGTCTTACACATACTAAACAAAAATACTGATTTTGAGCAATACTAACACCTAACAGACTGCTCATGAAGCTGGTGCTCAGAGTTCAGACCCCTTGTTATCAGAATAATGCACCTGCAAAGACAGAGTACAAGCATTTTGATGCATACAGGAGTGGTTTTATACCACAACAAACCAATATCCATAATAAGATGAATGAATGACATACTGTATAATAAAGTCAACACTGTTGCCAGTTACATCATGCACTAAAACTTAGCCTTATTACGCTGGGAGCTGAGAACATCAGACTATGAAGATGTATAACTATTATTTTTGCATATACACAGGACACTTCCACAAGTCCATGCGTCCAGCAAGACATGGCACACAAACTGCTGATTGTTTCTGGTTGTGTGTTGGATCTCTGATGACTGCTCAGGTTACATGTTAACTTCTCAGGCTATGGGACAGAGGGCTCGGGGAACTTCTGGGTCAAACTTCAATTCAGAGGAGGTGTGACAAGAGGCAGCTTCTGACCTGCAGTGTTGATAGTTCCACTACAATGGTGGCTAAAAGTGGTCTGCATGGGTTCTCTAGCGCTATATTAATAAAAATGACTGCAGTTGGTATTAAGACTGCTGTGCTGAATATCTTAAAAATACATTTCTAAAGGTATTCTTTAACATAAAGATCTCAGCAGGTCTATGTCTTAAAATGGTCTTACTGATGATTTGAATGTAATAATTTCGATTTCCTCTTTTTATTTTTGTCTGTCACCTTTTCTATTTTAAATTACATTGCACACCTTTAAGAAAGCACATTTTATATTTCTTTTTACCTGATCTCACATCATACATGTCTCATGTCATTCCTTGTCATTATTTCTATAATTGTTTAAAATGTATCTCCCTCAATATATTGAAATAGACAAACAGTGTAGTGTGCATTACAGTGGAGGCTTTATTACTACAGTTTGGGCTCAAAAAACACAACATAAAATAAATGACAGGTAAAATACTATCTTCAGAAATCCTTTATTTGCCACAGAAAAATAGTAAATTCAGTTCATGGAAAAATAGCTTTACAGAAAAGGTTAGTCTACATAAAACACTATTTAAGAAAAATAGGTGTAGTTTATGACATTAAGTGACTGCTGCTGCCTGGTGACGTAAATGGGATTAACTATTAAACACAAATATGTTTGAATTATCAATTTGATGTCACAGCTCAAAAATGTTTGGTAACTGACACAAATGAAATTAAATTGACATTGGTGACTAAATACTATCACATTATTAAAAACAACTTTGAGGATGTTTGGCTACACGATGGCTTCAGAAAATCATCCTCTCTAAAAGTGTTAGTCAACAGTTAGTTATAGTCTAACACATGAGTACATCTCATATGTAACATATGAGATGTACTCATGTGTTAGACTATGTACTTTAAACATTCCCACAGGTCTCCATGTTGAAATCTCTACATGAAAAATATATATCAAAAAAGAGCACGTTAATGTTAAGACCTGAGTTCAGCTCAACATGTTTTGGTAATATTTTATCAAAGTACACAATTCTAAAACACACAAAAAACGTCTTGTTCCTGTTTTAAGTAAGAACCTGTTTGAGCGTTTGTCAAATTCAAAAAGGATCAAAGTCTTATATTGAACTGCATCTTATTGGATCTTGTTGAATATTTAAAACACACCACAGTAAATCACCAGAATAAAATCTCAGAGACTGAAAACATATTCAGCCACTACATTACACAATGCAAACTAGACATTCACATTTTAAATGACGTGTAAGATAATATTTACAATATAAAAATATTATTCACTGCTTTAAGAAATTGTAATTAACATGGAAATTATGGCTTTTCAAGAAACAGTCAAAAATCATCCAATGTGGCCCTGTTACATTTTGTCGATGTGAATTTGCATGCAGACATCAATAAATGGTATAAAATAATTTCATCACTATTAAATCATTTAAGTATCAATGTTAATCATCAACCCAGTCTTACAGTAGTTTGTGAAATATTAATTGATTTCTGGTGTCCCATGTGAGGCCACAAATCAAGGTAGAACATTTTTACTGACATAATAACCAAGTAGTTTCGGACCTTACATATAACCAACCTTTGACAGATTTAGAAATAGAAAAAGAAATTCTCAGTTATATAAAAAAGAAGGTCTATGGTTTGGACTGAAATAAAATGTTAATGTTGACTCCTCTGTGAATGAGAAGAAAACCCTGAAGGCTGCCAGCAGGTAATATGTGAGAAGTGGTCACCCTGATATTAAAAAAGAAAACTTTTTTTTTTCTATTTCACAAAGTGCCATTAGACTGGGTTGCAGTCAGTCTTCAGACCATTCTAAAGTCTGCTGTGACGCTTTGATTTGCGAGTTGGTGTTACCTCCTCACTCTTTCTCTTGCGGAGACTTCTCGTCTGAGCAGACTGGGGGATCTTTTCTTCATCAGACTCCTCATCTTTTTGTACTTTAGCACTGCGTCGTCTGGGTGTGATTTTTACTGAAGGAACTAACCTCCCTCTTAAACGTCTGTTTCCAATCACTATAGGCTCCTCCTCTTCCTCGGACATATTCTGCTCATCTGTTGTCTCCGCCTCTTCATCTGTGTCTAATACTAAATTGAGGACACCCCCTTTTTCACTAGCTCCTATGTTATTCCCTATATCTTCTTCTCTATTGCTTTCCTCCTGATTCTCTGCTGGTTCATCAGCAGATGATTCAGTTGTCTTGTTGTCTTTATCCTCATCTGATTCCACTTCATCCTCTTCCTCCATGTCAATGGTTGCCTCAGACTTAGCTCCCTCATCCTCCTCAACGTTTTCCCTATAATCCACTCTTGGTCTTTTCCTCACAGATCTTCGTGTTGGCAGTTGGATTTCATCAGCTTTATCCTCTTCTTGGTCCACAGCAGTTTTCATCCTCCTTCTGAGACTTCTGCCTTCCACTTCTGAGGAGTCCACGGTTTCATCTTCTTTGCTCTCTGATGGCTGTTCCTCCAGTGATTCCTCTGTAGCTTTTTCTTCCATCACTTCTGACAAATCAGCTGTTTCCTCAACCTGGTCCTCTGCAGGACCATTAGTTGGAGGCTCTTCCTCCTGTCTAATAATGGAAGTTTCCTCTGTTTGTTCCTGAGCATTTACCTCTTCCTCGTCTTCGGGGTTTTCCTCTTCCTGCTGCTGAGTCTTCATCGATTCTTGGACTTTCTGTCTTCTTGATCTTCGGGAAGTTCTTGTTGATGGAGCTGGAGCTTCTTCGACTCCCTTTACAGGTTCATCTTCTACTACTGCCTCTTTTTCAGCCCTGGCAATGTCAGATTCCACTTCTGTAGATGTTTCTATGACTGTGCTTTCCTCTTCCACAGCTGCCACACTATCGTCCTCCTTTTCAGGCAATGCAGCTTCCTCTGCATCTCCAACAGCAGATTGTCCCCTTACCTCACTCTCAGCTTCCTCCTCTTCCACATCTTTCTTCTCCTCAGTTTCCATACCCATTCCCTCTTCCTCTGCCTCCTCCCCTTTTATCTCAGGTGCGTCCTGCCCTGCCTCTTCTTCCTCTTCTTCAGTCTCCACAGCAGGAATAGTATCATCTTCTCCCTCTTCCTCCAGCTGACACTTTGTGCGGGCTCTTTTGGATTTATGTGTAGGTGTGGCAGTAGCAGACCTCCTTCCTTTCCTCAGAATCCTTGTTTCAACTGCAGGTTCATCTATATCAGAACTCTTTTCCACCACTGTTCCATCCTGTTCATTTTCTTCAGTCTGTTGGTTTTCTATGGTTTTGGATCTCGGGGAGGTAGTAAAAACTACCTTCCCGCCACTCTGTAGAAGTCTTGTTTCAACCACTGGCGCTTCTTCGTCATTAGGAACTTGTCCACCCTCTGTACTTGGTTCTTCAAAACTTTCCTCAACAGGAGTCTCTTCCTGTCCCTCTGGAACAGCAGACTGTTCCTCTGTCAGGGTCTCTTGCTTTTTGGTCGATTCCTCTGCTGCAGCTTCTCCTTTTCCCATCTCAGCTTCTGGCTCTGTTTTATCTTCTTCTTGAGCGCCACCCTGGGCACCATCCATTTCTTCCATTTTCTCAACACTGTTATTGTCTGTCTCATCAGCTTTAGTTTCCTCAAATTGCAACTCTTCACCTGGAGCAGTTTGGTCTTCTTCCTCTGCCTCTGTATCACACTGTGTTCTGGCTCTTTTGGATTTCTGTCTAGCTGTGGCAGCAGACCTTCTTCCCTTCCTCTGAACTCGTGTTTCTACCGCTGGTTCATCTTCTGTGCTTCTTTCTGCAGCTGCCTCTTCCTCTTGCTCATTATCTGGTCTTTTTGTGGTTTTACTTTGTGGCGAGGCTCTCACAGTCTTTTCACCACTTCTCAGAACTCTTGTTTCTACAACTGGTGGTTCCTCCTCCTCAGAAAGGTTTCCCTCATCTGCAATAGGTGTCTCAGCACTTTCCCCAACAGCACTTTCTTCCTGTCCCTCCAAAACAGCAGGCTGTTCCTCCACTAAGGTATTAAGCTCTGTGAGTGAGTCATCTTCCACAGCTTCTACTTTTCCCATTTCAACTTCTGATTCTGTATTTTCTTTTTCCTGAGCTGCGGCTTTTTCTTCGTTTTCTTCCTCAAACTTTTCATCTTTGCTTTCCTCTTTTTCTACAGCATCTTCCAGCACTGCTTTGGCATCCTCTGTTTCAGCTTGAGTCTTTTCTTCGTCTTCCTCTTCCTCTGTATCACACTGTGTTCTGGCTCTTTTAGATTTGCGTCTAGGTGTGGCAGGAGCAGACCTTCTTCCCTTCCTCAGAACCCTTGTTTCTACCGCTGGTTCATTTTCTTCTGTGCTTCTTTCTTCAGCTGCCTCTTGCGAATCATCTTGTCCTTGTGTGGCTTTGCTTCTTGGTGAGGCTCTCACTGCGTTTTCACCACTTCTCAGAACTCTTGTTTCAATAATTGGTACTTCCTCCTCCTTTTTGGCCTCCTCGTCTGTTCCGGTTAGGATTGTCTCTTGTTCCGCCTCCTCAACTTCAGCCTCTGCAACTTCACCTGTGGAGATTGACTGTTCCTCCTCCACCATATCTTGTTTTGTGACATCTTTAGCAACATCGTCCAAGGTCTTTCCCTCATCTGCACATTGTAGAACTGTCTCTGTATTGTCGGCCTGTCCCACCTCTGCAGGGTCTTGGTGAGCTTGTGCCTGTTGAGTTTCATCCTTTTCTTTAAGTCTATCCTCCTCAGCTTGGTGTTCTGCCTGTTCCTCCTCTACTGCTGTAGACTCTTCTTCCTGAAGTTGCTTGCGTGTTAGTTTTGTAGTACTTCTTTGTGCGATGGGGATTGACTTCCTTCCCCTCCTGAGAACTCTGACTTGAACTTCTGGTTCTTCTTCGTCAATTTCTTCTTCACCCTTTTTCTGTCGTCTTCTTGATGATTTGCGTCGGAGTGTGGCTTTGACTGCTGGCTTTCTACCTCTCCTTGTTCTGGTTTCAATGATGGTGGGTTCCTCCTCCTCGTCAACACTTTGGGCCTCATCTTCTTTAGCTGCCTCCTCAGCTCTCCCGTCCTCTGTTTCTTGTGTTGTGACTGCATCTTCTGCTTTCTCCTCCAGCCCTCCCTTTTCCTCTACCACCTTCTCCTGCTCAGTTTGTTCTTCTTCAACAGGGGAACCATGAACATCTTTCTCTGCTAGTGCTTCTTCCTCTGTTGTTTCCTGCTTCTGCTCCTCTTCTCCTTCAGTAGTAGTTTGTTCCACAGAAACCTCCTCTTCCACAGCTGCTGGTTCTTCAAGGACTTCATGATTGGGTTTTTTCAGGTCCACTAAAACCACAGTCACTCTTTGGAGCTTGGGAAGTTGGGTTACTTTTACATCACTCTGTTGCTCATCTACTGAAAGTGTTGCCTCCTCTTTGTTAGGTGTGAGTGAAGCTGTGTCGGTGGTGGCTTCGTGTAACATTGTGTCAGTCTCTCCTTCTTGTACTAAATCATCTGAAGGTGATGTAACTTCAGCTGTAGTCCCCTCCTGTTCACTTATTGTTACAGTTCCTTCTTCTGACACTGCTTCTATGTGGATTGACTGTTCCTCCTTCAATATAGTGTCGGTTGTCACTGCCTCTTGAGCCACAGCATCTGAGGTCATATCCTCATCAGCACTTTCTCCAACTGTCTCAGCACTGCCGGCCTGTTCCTCCTCTGGAACATCTTGTTGAACAACATCATCCTCTGCCAAAGCGACAAGTTTTATTTCAACACCAACTGCTGGTTCTGCTTGTTGAGTTGCATGAATTTCATTAAGTCTTTCCTCCTCTGCTTGTTCCTCTTCTTCCTCTGCCTCTTTCTCCTCAACTGCTGTAGATTCTTCTTCTTCTTCTTCTTCTTCTTGAAGTTGCTTGCATGTTAGTTTTGTAGTACTTCTTTGTGCGATGGGGATTGACTTCCTTCCCCTCCTGAGAACTCTGACTTGAACTTCTGGTTCTTCTTTGTCAATTTCTGAAGCTTCCTCCTTTTCTTCTTCACCCTTTTTCTGTCGTCTTCTTGATGATTTGCATCGGGGTGTGGCTTTGACTGCTGGCTTTCTACCTCTCCTTGTTCTGGTTTCAATGACGGTGGGTTCCTCCTCCTCGTCAACACTTTGGGCCTCATCTTCTTTAGCTGCCTCCTCAGCTCTCCCGTCCTCTGTTTCTTGTGTTGTCACTGCATCTTCTGCTTTCTCCTCCAGCCCTTCCTTTTCCTCTACCACCTTCTCCTGCTCAGTTTTTTGTATTTCAACAGGTGAATCCGAAAACTTCTCCTCTGCCATTGTTTCTTCACTCTGCTCCTCTTCATCATCATCTGCAGTAGTACTTTCCACAGGAACGTCCTCCTGCGCAGCTGCTGTTACTTCCTCTACTTTGGTCTCTACCTCTGCTTCTTCAGATGTTTTGGATATTGCTTCTGTTTGCTCTTTCACTATATCTTGTCCTTCCTCTGCCACAGCTTTCGACTCCTCCGCCTCTCCTTCTGGCTCTAATTGTTCCTCGGTTTCAGGAACCTTCTCATCTGTCTTTTCTACAGATGTTTCCTTAACTGCCTCCTCTTCTTCTGCACTGTGAGATACCTCTTCTTCCTTTTGCTCTTCCTCCTGGATTTTTCTGGATTTGTCTTTAGGTGTGGCAGAGGCAGATGTCCTTCCACGTCTCAGTGTTCTTGTGGTCACTGCTGGTTCTTCATCACAGTTTTCTGCTTCTTCCTGAGCTTGCTTTCTGCTTCTTGTTCTTGGGGTAGCTGTGGTGGTCTTTGTTCCACTACTCAGTGCTTTGGTTTCTGTAACACTTGCTTCTTCCTCTTCCAAGCTCTTTGCCTCCTCTACCTCAGCTGGTTGCTCTTCATCGTTATCTACCACTGGGATGGCTGCCTCTATATCTGCCGACTGTTCCTCTTCCACAGGAACCATTTCTGTGACAGCATCCTTATCTGAAGCTTCTATCTCTTCTTCCATTTCAATGTTGCCTGTTTCTGCTTCATCTGCCTCCTTTTCCATAATACCCTCATTTCTGTCTTCTTCATCCTGCTGGTTGGTGCTTTTACTTGGGGATTTGATGCTTGCATCAATTGTCTTTCTCCCACTTCTGAGAACTCTTGTTACAACAACTGGGGGTTCCTCTGCTTTACTTTTTTCCTCCTCCAAGTTGGCCGATTCTTCCTGTTCTTTATCAGAATTGTCTTTCTGAAGTTCTCCGTCCTCAACAACCTCTGACCCTGCAGCTGCATCTACAGATTTTTCTGCACTAATTTCCTTTTCTCCTTCATCCTCGTCTTGTGAAATCAGCATTTCTGCCTCTGAAGCAACACAAGAAGCCACCGTCTCTTCCCCTGCTTTTGGATCCATCTCTTCCTTTTCTGGATCAACACTTTCTTCATCAACTTGTGTTTCCTCTCCCTCCTTGTCACTAAGATGATGGCAGGTTGTTTTTATGTCAACTAGAACGACTGTGGCTTCTTGGAGCATCGGGATTTCAGAGTCAATGTCCTTTTCCTGTGGATCTTCAGCTACAGGTACAGCAGCCTCAGGAAGAACTTTGTTGGGAATTAGTGTCTCGGAAGCAGCAGCCGTGTCAGGCTCCTCCTCATTGTCTGTTGCTTTCACAGATACAGTCTCTGTACCTCCCTCAGTCTCTTCCTCAGTCGAAGGTAAGACATCCTCTGCTGCTTCCTCTGCTTTAGGAAGTGTACCCTCTTCTTCCTCAGTTGGTATTTCTTCTGCCCTTTTGTCAGTATCCTTTTGTTCTACCATCTGTTTGTCCTCTGCTTTTTCCTCTGCCTCTTCTTTGTCTGCTTCATCTTCCCGAGCAGGACCCCCAGCTTCTTCTGTGTGCTCTTCATCTTGTTTCTGTCTTTTGCTTTGCCTTTTGGGTGTAGGTTTAGTGGTGACTTCGCGTCTGCCTCTTAAAGCTCTTTTCTGCACAACAGGGGGTTCCTCTACCTCATCATCATCAGAGACTTCTTGTTCATCCTGTGTCACTAACGTTTCTGTCCCTGCTGATTCTGCAACCTTTACTGGAGTGTCTTCCACCCCAGGCTCCTCCTGTTTCTCTGTCACCTCTTGATTTGTGGGTTGGTCATCTTCCAGCTCTTGTGTTTCTTCCGCAACATCCTCTTTCATGGATGTAATTTCTTCCGGTTCCTCTCCCTCAGTTACAACTAACTCTTCCACTATTTCAGTTGCAGAAACTTCCTCAACCCCAGTCTTTAATTCTCGATGAACCTTCTGACTGTGGCGTGTAGATTTGGGTGTGGGGGGGCTCAAAACAGTTCTTCCTCTCAGAACTCTCCCTCCATCCAGGGCTGGAGTTTCCTCCTTCACGTCCTCCTCTTGCTTTTTGTAACGCTGGGATCTCCGTCTGGGGGTTTCACTCTGTAATGTTTTTACGGCCTTAACAACTGCTCTTCCTGTTTTTGCAGCATCACCGTTCTCTAATGTAGCATGTGCTGTTTTAACTGCCTCATGTTGCATACCTGTTTCTTCTGATTTTTCATCAGTGACCTCAATGTCAGTTTCTGCCTCATTGTGTAAAACTTCTCCAGAGATAACAAGCACTGCAGTGTCCGTCTGACACTCTCCCTCTACTTCCTCAATCTCTGATGCCACATTCTCGACTATCACCTGTGAGTCATGGGAGGTGTTGTTTAGATCCTGTGTACCATCATCTTCTACTTGTGGCTCTTCAGTCGTCATATCCTCTAGGTCCTGTGTGGCTGCTTTCTCTGACATCAGAGAGGCCTCTTCTTCTTCAGGTGCAGTATCAACTACATCCTCTGCTTTTTCTTCAGGAGTCACACTAAGTATATCCTGAAAAACAACAAAGAAATTGTAATCAAAAACTATTTACTGTACTGCTCATATAGACAAATGTGAAACCAAGATTTTAGTCATACACACCTCCGTCTGCACCAGGTCAGACGCATTTTGCACTTCTGTCCTCTGTTGCACAGAAACTTGATCCCCTATGGGGGTTTCTGCTTCAATATCCTCGATCCTAAAATATGTCAGAAATTAATTTCAAACATTAAACAGTTTAAGGACATGCTGATTTGAAAACGCAGAGAATATTGTAATGAGAAGATGGCAGAAATCAAACACTGAAAGTTGACGCCTTCCAGCCAAAACTGTCTAAATAGATATTAAACTTGCTTCAGCTACGAGAGAATTTGCGGCTCTACTCTTGATGAGGGTCCGAGCATCGCCCTGGATCAGGAATGTATTTATGTAATTCCTTGGGCCAAATCATTTTGCTTTTTCAGGGTCTTCCGTGCTGGAAGACTTGCAAAAATTAGCACACACATCAGGAGTGGTTAACATTTTTCTATGTTATAGGTCTTACACAACCCTAAAACAATTCTATGAAGTAGCCCCCCAGCATCACATGGACATACGAAAGTTGAACTGAGAGGTGATGTGAAAAAGGATCTCCTTATATGAGTGCATTAATGATGTTCTACATGAGTGATGTGTTCATACAGACCTGATTACTCGTTCTGTCTTGTCCTCTGTGATCTTCCTTTGCTTGGATCCACTGCTCCGACCCCGGGCTACAACGGGCACCTCACCTTCTGAAACTATGACAAGTGTTACAATATAAATATTACATTACAAAACATTACATTTCTTTACAGTCTAGATGTAAAAGAATGAAATGTTCACCTTTGGCAGCTCTCAGTACTGTCACCTCCTCCTACAAATCAAATCACACAGACAATTGTTACATGTGTACATAAATGCGTCTAAAATTGAATAAAAAAATTATAATTATGATGTACCACAATTTCAACTGTGCATTCCATAGATGCAGTTTCTTCCATCTGTGTGGTTATTGCCTCCATCACAACATCCTTTTCAGTCACTTCAGTGATCACAATGGATTCCTCTTTGAACGTCAGACTCTTGGACACAGCTGAGAAACAGAGTAAGACATGCAGTGTCTCTCAGATCGTTCACTCAGATCGGACCATCTGTAAGGTGTCAAATCTATTGAAAAATCCCGGGTGATTTGTCGGCTCTAGCTTTACAGAGCAGCTTGTTCTTTCTTACCACTCAGATCCATGGCCTGGATCTTGCTGGCAATCTTGGTTCTCTGTTTGGGACCACCGATGCCCTCGACCTCCCACAGCAGGTCTGCATCCTCCGGGTACTTACGTAGGTACTTTTCACATACTGTGAACAAAGGAGTACTTGTTTTTATACTGGAAAAGACACTTTCTTTCTCACACATTCTTTCTGTACAAATCAGTAAGCGTACTATCTGCAGGGGGGGCTGACGTACCTTTGTACATGGATTTTGTGAGGGGGTACCTCAACCCCAGACAGCCCTCTCTGAAACTGAGCACAAAGTCCTCAAGCATCTGCAGGCCAAAGTCTTTCCCACGCTGACACTTTCGAACAAATATGGAGTCCATCACAGGGAGCTGATAGCTTCTGGTTGAAAAAGAATTACACAAGCTGCCTGCAAAGAGAACAAAAATAAGCATGAGGACACTGTCAAAAAGGAATGGACCAATCATTTATCAGACATGGACTGAACCAGGTCTTGTGTTGATACAAGATGCTTTTAGGATTAAGAGACTGAAATTAGCATTGAGATCATTTGCAAACATCTGTGCTCCAAAACCTTCAGAGAAATTTGTCAAAAGATTCTTTATAATGGACACAAGACAACAGTTGGGGTATATGTATGGATGAATTGCCTTTAATCTCAAGCTTACCTGAGGGTTTGACTGAGTAGAAGCCGACAGCCTCTCCGTTGTTCCAGAGGATTTTTGCATTGTCTTTCTCTCCGTGGCAGAGGAAGGGGAGCTCCTCAGAGCTCATCTCCTTGGCTCTGTAGATGACACGATTCAGGATGTATAAAACTATCCTCTCTCCAACTGTCTCTACCTGAGGGACACACACACAGAAAAAGATCACATTATTCTTCATAGAATAGCATCCTGTCAGATGTATGTTTGATTGTTGTATTATATACAAAGCTTATGAAGTTGCACATTTCCTTTCAAGGTTTGTCCCAATTATGTTTCTGCTTATGAAAACAAGATTCAGTTCTGGACCAGTAATGATCAATGAGATCACTGTATTCTCCCATGAGAGTAAATTAATCGTACCTCCACAGGTCCGTCTCGTGCAGCGTCTGCTGTCTTCAGAAGGTCGTCCACAGTCCACCACCGGTCCAGCAGGAACAAAGCCACAGCAGTCATCGGGTCAGAGGGAGAGAAGAGGGCCAGGATCTTCTGTTTGTCACTGGATCCATACAGAGGCACGAAACCCACACTGGAAATGTTTATGGAGACCTGAGGACAGTCAGACAGATCAGTACATAGAAACAATATGTCTAAAACCAACTTCACAGATTTACATCACTGACACCATCGTCCCAGAGCCAAACTCAGAGACCGAAAGCTAAGATTGCAAAGGAAAAGGGATTCTAAGAGGGGACAGAAATATGTTTAAAGTGGTACAGCTGTAGTATGGCAGTGGGATAAACTAATAAAGTTGTTCTCAGTCAGTCAGTCTGCTTCTGTCTGGAAACAGCTGTGATGGATCACAAATGACAAACTAGGAGCCTCGCTCTCTTCTAACAACTTGAGTCTGGTCAGTGGAGTTCTTCTGCCACTCCAAAAAACAGTGGGAGAATCCTGACACCACGTCACATGACACAGTCCACTAGCCTCAAAACATTAGCTCCCCATGCCCCCCCACAGCAGTGGCTCGGGCCCTCAGCAGTTGCCCTCCTACCCATCTACAGTGAGGTCTACAAGAGAGAGAAATGTCACAGTGTCTTATCCCACTGTACTGTATAAGTACATCAACAATGACACGAGTGAGCTAATGTCCAGCATGCAGGTGGTGTGTGTCACCTGTGTGGAGTCAGACAGTCAGACAGAGTGAGGTGTGTGTTACCTGGGTGGAGTCAGACAGAGTGAGGTGTGTGTCACCTGTGTGGAGTCAGACAGTCGGACAGAGTGAGGTGTGTGTTACCTGTGTGGAGTCAGACAGGGTGAGGTGTATGTCACCTGTGTGGAGTCAGACAGTCGAACAGAGTGAGGTGTGTGTTACCTGGGTGGAGTCAGACAGGGTGAGGCGTTCAGGTGTATCAGGGTTGCTGTAGAGAAGGTTGTTCATGTAGTTTTGGGCCAACCGTTCCAGCTCTGCCTGGCTGACATCCGCCAGCAGATCCACGGGGAACTTCATCCCTACACAGCACACAGACAGATCATTTAGCAAGGACCTTTCATTTCACAGCTGCTTGCTGTAGTTTTTAACTGTAAAAGAAAACTGTAGGAACACTGCATTTGTCGGGGACTATTTTCAGAGGTGGATTGAAATACACGTGCAGGGTGGTGTCTGTAGGACATGTGAATGTGCATGATAATGAAGAAACAAGTTAGCCAATGCGACAGGGTCGCTCACTGATGTGTTTTTAATGGAAAACAATTGTGGTGGTTGCAGCTGAGTGTAAAGCAGTTGGGATGATGGTCAGCACCTCCAAGTCTCTGTTGGAAAACAGTGGTGGGCAGTGAGTCTCTGCCTCAAGTGAAAGAGTTCAAGTATCTCGGGGTCTTGTTCATAAGTGAGGTAAAATGGATCGTGAGATTGACAGGTGGATCGGTGCAGCATCAGCAGTAATGCGGCGGTTGTACTGTACCGTCGTGGTGAAGAGGGAGCTGAGGCTGAAGGCAAAGCTTTCTCTTTACCAGTTGATCTCAGCCCAGCCCTCACCTGTGGTCATGAGCTTTGGGTAGTGACCGAAAGAATGAGGTCACAGATACAAGCAGCCGAAATGAGTCTCCTCTGCAGCATGTCTGGGCGCAGCCTTAAAGAGAGGGTAAGGAGCTCAGACATCCAGAGGGAGCTCGGAGAAGAGCTGCTCCTCCTTCACATCGAAAGGAGCCAGTTGAGGTGTTTTGGCATCCTCAATGCCTCCCATCCAACTGGGAGGAGACCCCTAAGAAAACCCAGAGCTCGCTGGAGGGATTCTGAGGCCTGGGAACGCCTTGGAATCCCCCAGGAGGAGCTGGAAAATGTGACTGGGGAGAGGTACGTCTGGGTCAACTTGCTTAGCCTGCTGCCACCGCGACCTGATCCCAGATAAGCGGAAAAAAATGGATGGATGATGGATTGATATGAAAAGACACTCTGAGGTCTACCGTCCTACTCAATGTCACAGTTACTGTGATTGTAAGAGTGACCATGTTTCCATCAAATACTAAACTGGTATCTAGGAAGAGGATGTATTTCTGTAGAAACCAGACAGCGTAAGAAGTGGAAATCTACTCCAGTTTCACTCTTTCCATCAAACCCATCATTTATTTTTATTGATGGCGTGTATCAAATTTAGTTTGTTTTGTTAATTTCATTTAAACATTAAATGAGCCTCAATGTATGACTCGTTTTTGTTGTTGTATTTGTTGTTGTTTTTTGTTGTCATGTCATAAAAGCACATTTTGTCGTTAAAGCAATTTATGTTGATCCTTCACATCAAAATTCATTAACTGTGTTTAAGAATGTTTGCAGTGACATTGTAACACTTTTTTACTCTTCCATTTAATGCCTTAACCAGATAGATACATATCCACATGCCTCTGAAACAAACTAGTCCGTGAGTTCCTCTGTGGTAAACTTGACCTTCTCACGTGACGTTTGTAACCTGAGCCAATCCACCTGTCACAGCCAATCCCCGTTAATCCTCAGAGATCTCTGCTCAGACCAATTTACTGTTCAATTACCTTAGATTAGTGTGACAAAGACACAAGCTGAACTGTTGTGAAGGTGAACAGTGGCCTTGAATAAGCACCTGGAGCTAATGTATCAGACCACTTGCCTCCGAGTTGAACTTTGACCTTTTAACCAAACTAAAACCTGCAAAGACACAGCAGGCAGACACGAGCTGAGATGAAAACACAAGGCTGCTTCACATAGACACAAAACACAAAAACACACTGGAGTCTGGAGATTTAAACGTATTCTCCCCGACACTGACGGATATTTTGTCCACTCTGTTTTCACTTCTTTCTCTGTTTTCAGACGTATTGCTGCTACATTTCAACCTGTCTCTCCCTCTCTTTACATGTGTGTGTTCTCTCTCTCTCACTTTACATGTGTGTTCTCTCTCTCTGTCTCTCTCTCTCTCTCTCTTTACATGTGTGTTCTCTCTCTCTGTCTCTCTCTCTCTCTCTCTCGTTACATGTGTGTTCTCTCTCTCTGTCTCTCTCTCTCTCTCTCTCTCGTTACATGTGTGTTCTGTCTCTCTCTCTCTCTCTCTCTCTCTCCCTCTTTACATGTGTGTTGTCCATGAGTCTGGTTCTGCTCCAGGTTTAAAGGTTTAAAGAAGTGTTTCTGTCTCATGGTGGATTCATGTTGGTCTCTGTTAATAATATAACAAAAAGTGCAGTTTACAAAAGTTAAAAAATGTCATTGAAAATAGGAATATTCCTATTTCCTATATTTAATAATATCAAACTTACATTTTTACTGATCTTATTATAGTATTATTATTTCGGGTATTATGCATGACTGATATCTTTTAAATGAACATGTTAAAATGTTCTCTGGTGCTGGAGAGCTACCCTCTTTTGAGAACACTAATCTAGCATACAGTAGTTACACACATCTGATATCTTCCAACTTATTTTGTCCAATTGCAAATATATCACAGTGACCATCAGGTATGTGTTAATGAGTAGTGATATATTAATGTCTGCTGTTATTGTGACACAGACGATGCTCTTTAAAACATTCAACGATACCAGTAATAACGTAATAAGTGCACAGTGACCTATTCTATCAGAGTGTGTAGTGAATGTCATTAGATTTTCTGAATCGTTAACAGATTGAGTCACATGACCCCCCAGTCACACACATACACACACACACACTTTCCATCCATTCCTGCAGAGGTAGAGTTATGTAAAAGCAGCCGTCTGATGTCGGTTACAGGAACATCTGAGTTTGAGTCCCTGCAGGGCAGGGCTGGGTGCGCTGAGGGTCAAACAGGAGGTCCTACACATGCACACACACCCTGCACTGAACACACACCCATTCACACGGCGTCAGCTGTCAGCACACACGGGCCTGACATGAGTACATGTATGAACACAGGGTCTGATTCACACGTCCACTTCCCTGCTTGGACATCTGGAGCCTCTCAGGAACAAACTTCAGTCTTCAAGTTAAAATCAAAATGGATGTTTATCATCGCACATGTCAAACATTTATCGTCACTTATTTTGCCCAACAATAACTGAGTAAGTTGAGTAGGTATTCTTGATTTAGAGTTTTTCATTCCCTAAAAAACATTAAAAAAATGTTGATGACTCATCTGGCACTTGGCGATAACTTGGCTTAACTTTTATTGCATCCAATGAAATGCGTTCTCAAAATGTACAGGTCCCTCCCCCGTGACCTCAAGCTAACTAGCAGATTAGCAAAGAGGAAGCGCTGCGAAGCGCTGCGCAACGAAAATCGCGCGCAAACCAGAGCACTTCCGTTCACGCGCATTTCTCCGCGCCGGTCGACAAGCGCCTCTGCTCCTCAGCTGTCGTTTACTCACATTTGGAGCTGTTTTTTCATCATGCTCTCTCTCTCTTGCTCTCTCTCGCTGCTGTGTGTTTTAACAACCCGCCCCCACCCCCTATAGCCAGCCCACTTTGTGTCTCTCTCTTTCTTGTGTGTGTGTGTGTGCGCGTGCGTGCGTGTGTTTCTGTGTGTGTATCTTCATCTCTCTCGCGCTCTGTTTAGATACTGACAAATATATAAAAGCACACAAATATAACATCGCATTTGTCAATCGTGGTGTTTTATTTGAAAATTGTTTTAATTCTCTTGTTGTTTCATGTGTGACTTCCTGCCAGGATTGATACGATCGCCCGCGGCTCACGCAAAAAATAGACCAGACGCCGAAACGATCGCTGCACGGCGCGATCCGGCCGCGGAGGTGCGCACCGCGGCGCGTCTGGTGTGAACGACACAATCGGTTAACATGGGCGCCGAAAGGAAACTGGCTCCGCTTCGCAACTGTTGGCGGCGCGTCCGCGTCCGGTGTGTCCCCGGCGTTAGAGCTACGTCCCACTTCGATCTGTCAGTGGAGAAGATGCAAGATCCTTGCTGTTTTTTCGGTAAGTTAAGTGTGTGTTTGGGTTAGCGGAAGTGGCTACGGCTGCTTCACTCGCCATTTTCTACTGCGCAGTCTCTGGCTCCATGACGTCACCATCGCAAGATGGCAGTGCCTATCACATGGGCTATTTTGGCATCAATTTCGTACAATGGGAGCAGATGGAGACGCGTTGTCCATCTTTTTATACAGTCATTGCTCCATCCTAATAACACAGAAACAGACTGCGATGCATATAAAGTAGATGCTGTTCCAAATCCAGAGAAAAGCTGGGACATGAAAAACTATTATGTAACAGCACCATGTCCACATGATCCACACAGTTTAATCTCCATGCTGTTTGTTCTGTGTTTTAGCAGTGATGTGATTGGAGCTGCAGCAGTACACCTGGATCTGATGTGCAGCTACGGCAGCAGTGTTTAGATTATTATCAGAAGAGCGTTTTTGTGTACGACGAGTCTTTTAACCTATCCTGAAACAAACCTCTGTCCTCGCATAACTTCTGAACACAGACAATCACACGGCTCTCACACACGCCTGCAGAAAAACTCACTAATAAAGATCTGATGATTTATCATCAGCTTCCAGCAGGACCGGTTTCCTCTGCATGTAAACTAACCTGGGGGGGATGTCAGTGTCTACACATGTACACCAATTACATGGAAACAGCCTGAGCTTTTCACACCTCAGATTAACCCTCTGTTGCCTGTATTTGCTGTGCCTTAGTGTTAAATATACCCATGTACGAAACATCATCAGAAACATAATCAGTCGCTCCAGGAAGTTGTGATGTTGCGTTCCTGCGATTTCATGCAAATTCAACCAATTGCTGCAACTTTTCCACAAATTTGACCAATCATCCTGTTCCCCCTGATCCTTTGAGGTCTGCAGTGTTGTAAAAACATTAGAGGGCATCTTTTATTTATTTTTTTATATGTTTTGAACGCTGCATGATTGACTTTTTTGTTGCTGTGAAGCAGACAGCTGATCCCACCCTGAGAGAGTATTTATGGAGACTCTATACAGTGAATCCATGGTAATAACAATCACTCAACACTCAATGTCTTCTTGTTTATTTATCAGGTTTTACAGGTTGAGAACTGTTAGCCATCCACTTAGCCACTTCTTTATGACCTGTGTTTAGTAGATTGACCAATCAGAGGCTGTGTTACTGATGTGTGTGTGATAGTAATCGCTGTCTCCTTCGGAGGTTTTATACTAGGCAGCAGCTGAAGTAGAACAGCATACATGTAATAAATAACGCCTTTATTCTACCTTGCCTGCTCATATGGACAGCATTGTGATATGTATGCGCAGTGAGAAATGAGCCTTTCCTGGCTGTTGACTTGAGTATAGTTCAGCTTTTGCACATTTAATTTGTCAGTTTGTAACAGAAATCGACAGAAGTGATGTCAGAAGACAGACAGCTCTCTCAGCCAATGGATGGCTTTGCTGGAGTGTTTGTGCCAGTAGCTCACAGTGGATGGGTGATGTGTCAGACTTTGGAAGAAAAGCCTAAAAACATCACAACTTGTACTGCAACTTAAGAAGCTGCTGTGAAATCAGGCAGGTTGGGCCAAACAATCACAGAAAAGCTGTGAAATCCTGGAGGGACTGAAGGATAACGAGGGACTCTACAGTTCATGTTCCTCGAAGGTTTTAACCTTCAAAGCCCCTGAGACTCCTTCTCTGTGTGTCAGAGCTGGCTGCTGCCACTCATCCATAAACCAATCAGACTCTGCTCTCCGCCTGTCCTCTGCTACCAGCCACAGACAACTCATCTCTTTGTGCTCATTTAAATGTACACTGATGTGACACATGCAGGCTGTTACAGTTTCAATCAGTCAACGACACTAATTATCCACAGGAACTTGTACAACTTATAAAGGTCGTCGTACAGCTCATTAAACAGCTGTAACACCGGCAGCAGATACGTATGTACAACTGGCAGCAATTACTAATGTAAGATCTGTTCTGTGAAAATAACAAGGCTTCAGATATCATAGTTGTAAAAAGAAGTGTGATCCTATAGAAGTCTATGAGAAAATGCTCCTCCTCCTCTCCTGATTTATTCCCTCAGTAAACATGTTCCTAATGAGTTTATGGTCTCAGTCTCTAGTTTCAAGTCTTCTTCAACACAGCATGATGTTCATTTAGTCACTGATGCTCCCATTTAGAGTCACACAGACCAGAAAGAGGGGGAGGGTTTAGGGCGGGGCTACAATACTCAAACACATCGCTTTCAGAGACTTCCTCTTCTTTGACACAGTCGGGGGTTGGATGATATGATGTTTTACTATGTGACAGACGAAAAGTGTCCAACGACAGAGAAGAAGCAATAACAGGCCCATCTCAAATCACCCCTACTCCCTCTCAGATTCACACATGCACTGCTCTCCTGAAAGTGTCCCCACATTCTCCGGCTGGACGACATGAGTGAACGCAAACTGACGAATGTTTCCCCCCGACTTTCTGCAGACTTTGTCCTGCCAGCCTCCTGCTAAAATGTCTGCAATAAGTCGATGTGAGCCAGTGTGAATGCAGCAGGTGATAGTCAGGTACATTCACAGCGAGCGAGTGGGCGGGGTGATGACCTTTATATCATGTAACCGATGTGAAACCAGAAGAGCAACACATAACAGGATGATTAAAAACATCTGAGGTTGAAGAAGAAGGATCGTTCACAAGACGACGACAGCAAGACGTCTGCAGACTGCAGAGATTCTTCTTTGTTATATATTTTAGCAGCTTCTGACTTTCAGGTCAGGAACACTCTATTGGGACCAAACTGATCTGACTCCGGCTGCAACACTGAACCAGCTTGACCACTTCTCCCCTCCCCCAACCAACAGGGAAAATTTCTCACTGTGAGGGACGTGTGTGAAGGACAACTCTGGAAAATGTCAGGGGCAGATTGTCAGGAGTTCATGTGTGAAAAGAGCGATACACCCTTCAACACCGTCAATGCTCACATGAAGGATCGGCCACATCAGGTGTGATCACAACACTCAACTTATGCTAACATGTTGTGTAAGACGTCCTGTGAGATGTTCTGTACAAAAGTAAACAGCTCAAACTAAGACAGATATTTAAAATTGTCATCTCTCTGTCACAATCAGCCAATCAGCTGTCGTCATTCAGTGTTTTAATATGACAGTCACCAGAGTTATTCATCACCAGGGCCACAAGTACAGACCCACATCCATTATGCAGACACACACACACACGCTGTCAGTGAGCATCAGCAGCAAAGCAGAAAGTCGGGTCGGCCTTTTGTGAGTGAGAGACAGAGAAAAAACAGTGTTTGTGTGCAGAAGCATGCTCGGCTCTGCTGAACGCAGCCTCGGGGGAGGGGAGTAGTGAATACCGAGCATACATCCACAAACCACACACCCCACTCATGCTTACTACTGACTGCTCTGTATGGAGCATGGTGGCTAACACACACTCCATGTTTGGTCTGAGAAAGCTCCTTCAACATGTCTGTTATAAACTCTAAATCACCATATTTGTGTTGTTTAACTGAACAAACATCTTTTCAGGTTGTGCTGATCTCTGACTACAGGTCCATTTTGGAACAACACGTGATTCCTTCATATGAGGTTTTCCTGGTCTTCCTGATCTGCCAACAGGGTCTGAGCTATTTTCCCAATTTTTGATTGACGCGTTCATGTATCACAGGGTCAGAGTGATGCACTTTTAGTGACCCCCTGTGAGGCACAGATGTCCACGTACACGACTGACTTTAAAACAAGTTTTGACTTTGTATTAGGAAGTTTGTTTCTCTTCCTCCCACAGCTGATGGAAAGTTGTTACTTTTTACACAAACTTTCTTCCTTTTAACACTCTCGTTCGAATCCTAAAACTGCAACCGTTAGTCAAAAGGACAAATAATTTGATTTTGTGCCTTGAAACTCGCTCTGTCTTTGGCAAGTTTTTCGCTCCATCGTCTTTGTATGAGCTACAGATTCACATTTAAAATATATGTTTGATGCTGTCTCGCCCAGGAGTCCCTTGCTAAAGAGATTTGGTATCTCTCTGGTATATAAAAGATTAAAATATAAATATACGAGAATAAAAATATACGACTAAAACCATCAGCTGTTCTCTAAACGAGTCAAAGTTCAGAGAAAAGTCGTCCCTTAATGATCACAGACTTAAACCTTTAACTGACTTTTCAGGGGACGACTTTGAGCAGGGAGAGAGCGGGGGAGGGGACGCACTCACTTCAGTTACATCACAGATCCTTTCTGAAGGGTCATTCTGAATCTGCTTTGTTTAAACCTGAGCAAAAATACAGGTAGATGGATTATATTCCAGAAGATGTGTTCATCATGCAGCAGTGAAACAGGCTGTAATGGCTGCAACATAATCCTTGAAGGATCAAAGGTTGTCCACTAAAAGTTCTTGTTGTTTCCACTATTAAACAGCTGTTTGACTTTTAAACGTTTGATCTTAAACATCCTGATTGCAACTGACTATGTTATGTTTGTCTCCAGTAGTTTAGTTTTTGACAGCGAGAGAGAGAGAGACACACACACACACACTTAAAGTTAACGCACAGACTTCTGGAACATGATGTTCTGATAACAGGAAAAGGGGACCCTCTGGACTCCTCCTCCCTTCAGTTCATATTCACTTTGCAAACATGCAGAGCAGATAGAAAAAAAGTTTTAAGACTTCACAGAATCTTAAAGGAAAAAGAGGCTCGTTAAAACTAAACACAGAGACACATAATGAGAGCGCGCGCGCCAAGAAGCGCTGAGTGCGCACTTTGTCTTCTTTAGCGCACAAACTGAGCAGCCAGCAGAACACAAAGAGCTCAGTCTGACTGAGAGAAACCGCGCTAAACGTAAAGAATTCCACAGTCACGGTAGATGGGACTGGGTGGGTGTGAGAGTGGGGGTGTGTGAGAGAGAGGGGTTGGGTGGGTGTGTGCTCTCCTGCAGCCACGCTGCGAGTGATGAAGAGTCCCGGCAGAGTCCCAGCAGCAAACAGGAGAATAAAATAAACTTTTCGGACACATTTCACTGTCCCCACTGAACAATAAACTCATCGAGTCTGTTCTCTGTCCTAGAGGAGTGAAATAAAGAGGAATATTGCGGATAAATCCGAAAAGTAACTCTTTGCGCGTCAAAGTACTAAAACCATCCAAATAAAGTAGTGCGCAACAAATCCAATCAAATAATATCGATTATTTGAGAAACAAACGACTTCTTCACTTTTTTAAATAAATCGCACACACAGCACTTGTGTTTGATGTATGAAGTGTGAAAGTTAGAGAGTAGCAGCTTGATGTTCCTGCTCTTTGAATTCAGAACATTTTGTTCCAGATATAAAAGAAGTTGTTGCGTGCAGCGCGTGGCCTGCGGCTCTCTGCGCGTTGGAGCTGTTACTTCCACAGTTGTGTGTGTTCACAGAGAGTCTGTGAGAACTGCACGGACTCGCGATAGTCTATATTTAATGCCTGCCTGATTTCCACTCCAGCAGATGCCGCGGCCGTCCTCGATTCTGCCTCCTAAATCTATAAGTGCACAAAGAGAATACGCAGAAAGCAACACGCAGACACACACTAAACACACACACCCGCAGCGCGAGCTGCAGGAAAACACACAGACTCACCTCTGCTCTGCACGCGAAGCCTTTCCTTTCCTTTAAAACTCTCTCTGTTGTTTTTTAATTCCGTAAACACGTTTACGGTTTATTGTTGGTAGGTGCGACGCTTTGCGCATGCTCAGCTCAGGCCACCAATCCTGTGCAGCTCCCTTATGTAACTAAAGAATAATCCAATGTAACCCGCGATAACCCGAAAATCACTCCGAGCAGCTTTTATAACAGCCGACAGAAAGGGGGGACTGCAGCCGCGCGCAAACATGGACTCATATTCTCCTCTGATTATTTCTTTAGATGCAGACTGTAGCTAGCAATAAAGCAAATACTGAACCAACGTAATGTCAGAAACGGGATTTTTTAAACATTTAAATGAATTCAAGAGAATCTGAAGCCGAAGACAAATAATAATATTGTGGTAGATCTCCAAAATCATTTCTGTTAGTAAGTCTTTATAAACAGCCTTTTTACTTCTTATAGGGAGTTCATAGCCCGATCTGTAACTCACAGAGTTAAAAGTAACACAAATACATATTATACTTTAAAAAGTGTATAAAAACAATAAAACAAAAGTATAAATAGCTAAATGTTCAGTTACAGTTATATCATCACAGGCCTGTTCCATTGCCTCCAATAAAGTTGCCCTGGTGTAGGGCTGTCGGTCATAGACCTTCCACCGCCACGCAGAGAAAAACGAATGTCATCAGTAATGACTGTTCTTGGTCTTCCTCGGCCTCCTCCTTGTCCCCTTCCTCCTCGTCCACCACCTCTCATACGAACTCCTCTGCCTCTCTGTATGTCTCTGTCCATTGTTGGATGCACATGGGCCACCTGTGCACTCTGAACTGACTTTAATCCTGCTTAATTGGTCTGATCACATCATTAGAAACATGTGTGTTCAATTTTGAGTTGTTGTGTAAACGATGACAGCTGTGTTGGAGTTGTGTTCACCTGCTGCCAGTGTTTACAATTTTGCAACACAAGTGTATCACAGTGTGAAATGTGTTTAGTGACTGAGAATGTGTTTGAGGTTTAGCAAAGAGCAAAGAGCTCCTGGACAGTGTTAAAGGTTTGGCCAAAGGAGTGTTTGATTCGAAAAATGAGTTTAGGCCACTGAGAATTTGGTTCAGACAACAGGGTTTAGTGTTTTAGCTATTGAGAAATACTGTAATGCAGCAGAATCACTTTGTACTAGGTCTGTCTGTGTCAGTGCATCACACTTTATGAGCTCATGTGTTCTATATCCTCTTATTGTGCAAAGTTAACCACATAATGAAGCTCAATGTTTCCTCTTTGAAATGTAGTAAAGCAGACGTATAAATGTACAAAGTTAAACAGACATGCTGACATGTCGCACAACCCTTTACTTTGTATTTAATAATAACTGCAGCTGTTAACAACATGAACACACCAACACACTGTTTTTAAAGTAAGCTCATGGACCTGAATGTGCACGGCACACATCATGTTTACAGCAATACATTATTTGCCTCCATTCAATATAAAATAAAATAATATAATCTGAGAGAAACTCTGTGTTACTTTAACAGTGAAGAGCAGCTGTTTGCCTAAACTCAAACACAAACTTATTCTGTTTGATGTTATTAAAGGTAAAGAGACGAGCAGAGGCCGTGATGCTTTTCTTATTGAAGAGAGGAATAAAGATGATACTTCTCCAAACTCCTTTAAACAGGGACTCAGTGCTGTCTGAGGTTATTTTATTGTTCTCTTTTTATTCTTGTTTTTTTATGTTTTGTGTCTTTATTTACACGTTCAAAAAAAGAATCAATCAATATTTAAATAAGAATACACGCCTCCGTCTTTCATCATGTCCTGTTCTTCCCTGGTCAAACACTTTCATCATCGTCATCATTGTTACTCTCTGTCATTGATCACTGACGCTCCCGCTGATGTGACCACAGAGTCGCCTGAAACTCAAACTGACAGAGCCACATTTCAGTTTCTTGCTTTCATTCATCAAAACCCCCGCGCGTGTCCTCTGTTGATTACTTTATGTTCAAGTTTTCATTTTGAAATTTCACATAAATGTCTCAATGCATCGAGAGGTTTGTGAAAATGTACTTTTTTAGAATCTGGCTGAACCTTTTCACATCCTCTGTACTGCTCATAGTGCATCACAGGTTAACTTACAGTGACTGCAGGAAACAGTAGGAAACATGTGCACGTGGTCGATCTTATGTTCATCATAACAAAGCAAACTTTTCTTCTTCTTTCTTCACTTCTACAAAAAAACTCCTCTCGAAAATATACAGGAAAATATCACAGTCAGATGAAACACTTTCCATACCAATAATAAAATGGGAGCAAGACTTATCCCTCTCTCCCGATGCCGACTTCTGGAATAAATCTGTAAAAACATCTATCTCATGTCAAACACGTCAACCTACAACTTAATGAGTATAAGACGCCTGACAGAGCTCACCTCACAGGACAAAACATGTTTAAAATGGGATTCACTTCAGAAGTCTGTTCACATTGCACCCAAAACAGTCCAGATACCTATATCCATGCCACCTGGCACTGCACACCTGTAATACATTTTTGGAAAGAGGTCACAGAAATACTATCCATTTTCCTGGGCTGCCAAATCCCATCATCCCCCACACTCTGTCTACTTGGAGACACTTCAACAACCAACCTCAGTGAAACAGACAATACATCTCTCCTCATTGCCCTAACTTTCGCCAAGAAAACTATCTTCATGAGCTGGAAATCAAGGAACCTCATTCACACAACTCATTGGAAAAAGTACTGGATCACATTTCAGAGGAGAATGTATTCCCTTCCATCAATAACACAGCAACAGAGCCCAGCTCTGTCTGCTTACCCCTCATTCATTTCCTTACAAACCTGACACCGTCCTGTCACCTTCAGAAGAAACACCTATCAAGTTTTTCCTATACACATCACTTACATCCATATCTAAACACCCATTAAATATGTCACACCTTCGTTTATGTGTGCGTGTGTGTCTATGTATATATGTGTATATCAATATGTGTGTAGCCCATATATTAACCTCATTACTGCTGTTGGTACCATGACATCCATATTACAACTATATCATGATTATTATATTGCAGTCACACCTGTTAAAAATCCTACTTTAAGGACTTTTTTTTCTTTTTACTTACTCATCACGACTCGTCATTATTGCTGCTCATATCACAATAATCGTGTTAGGGACAAATTATTATCATTATTATTATTATTATGTTCCTGTTATTTCCTTTGTCCATACATCACTTTCACACTATCATTAATGAATTAATGAATTTGTTTATTTATTTTTATTTATCATTATTAATTAATTAATTAATTTTTTTTTCTTCCTTCCTTCCCCACCCTTAATTCTTCCCAACATCTTATCATCATTCTATTTAACCTATTCACAGATAGTGTCTAGTCCTGCCCCTGGCAGCTGGGGCACCACTCGGACACCTGGACGAGTCTCTGAGGAGCGGGCGGGGGAGGGAAGGTTATACCACTGTACGCATCCACCAACCAAAAAATCCCCCTCTTATCTGGTCAACTCTGCAATAAACTGGCCCCCTCATTTGGGTCTGGGAGCAGTTCTTGGCAGGGTCCAAACCCACAGTGGACCAACTCTCTCCCATAAGGGCCTGAGGGTGACCAAAAGCTGGGCCAACCAGTCTAAATGAAAGCAGAGTAGGAAATTACACACGCTAAACACAATATAGTGAATAATCAGGCACCGAAACAAAAGCATTTTTTCAACAATTCAAAATTGAAAAATAGTCTGGTTGGTTGCCACTAATGGTCCTTGTTGCCCGCTGTGGAGCTCCCCAGCAGCATCATGAGTCCACCTGGCTACCAGTGGATGGGGCAGCAGTCCCCCCCAGAACCCCCTTATTTATCCTTTTTTCTTAATTTTTTTCATTTATTTGTTTGATTATTTATTTATTTGTAATTTTTATTATTTTTTATTTATTTATTTACTTTATTTGTATTTTTATCCCCCCCCCCCCATGACTAGATTAGACTAGAAATATCACTGATATTGATTGATCTTTACAGACATCACCATTATTATTTCACTTTTATGACAATAATTACTAACATCATCAGAATCAATCCCACTATTAATTATCACTGATCCTCTCACCCTCCCCGACCTGACTGTAAGCCACTGAACACAGGCACACACACACACACACACACACACACACACACACACACACACGTGCATGCACGCACACACATGCATGCACACACTTACACGCACACACACACACAACAAATGAACACACAATACCACAATAACATCATTTGTATTATATAATGTTAAATGGCCTGCGTTCTGTGTTCCCTGCCCTGTTAGTATTTCCTTGTTTTTGTTTTGTTTGTTGTTGTTGTTGTTGTTCTTCTTCTTCTTCTATTTTGTTAATGTAATGTCTGGCATATGGCAATAATAAAAAAATAAAAAAAAGGAACTTTCCTGTCTCCAGGTGAGTCAGCTGATCTCGCAGAGCTAAAATAAGAGCATAAACAGATTTGTCTGTTTATGAATCACGTGAGTTCAGTAAGGACAGAGCTCATGTGTCTCTGTGTGTCCCCTCTTTATTTCACTGTGTTTCGATGTGACCTCGGACAATAATATGTTTTTCATACACAAACTTGACCCTGAAACCAACACGGGCTCCGTGGATTCTTAAAGAGAGGAAATGAGCACTGCCCCCGCCCAAATAAAGATCTTAATCTAATAAAAACAGTTCCGGGGTTTTACTGCAGCAAGCAGCTTCCAGACATGCAACCTGCTTCCTGTTTGCTTTAAATCTGTTTAATCCTCACTGTCAGATCAAAGCCACAAAAATTATGTTAAAAAAAGTGAAGCAGAAACTACGTAGAACTAAATGACACCAACAACAACCAAGAACACATAAAGTGAGACTTCTGTCCATAAAAGTTGCCCAAGTGCATGCTGGGAGGATTCCCAACAGAGCAACCTCACATGATCAGCATTTTAGACGACGATATGACTACTGCTTATTTATTTATTGCCAAGTAGGTTTACACATACAGGGAATTAGTTTTGGTGTTTTAGTGCAGAACAATTAACACAGAACTAGAATCAAAATAAGTAAATAGAACAAGATAAAAACTAGGCAATAAGAATAAAAATATAAAAAGCAGTACGTAAAATACAAAGGGGGGGGGGGGGTCGGGGCCTTGTTGACGAGGCTGGCAGCAGAGGGGAAGAAGCTGTTCCTGTGTCGGGAGGTTTTGGTCCTGATGGAGCACAGCCTCTTGCCAGAGGGGAGGGCGTCAGAGAGACTGTGACCGTGGTGAGAGGGGTCGGCCTCGATCTTACCTGCACGCCTCAGGTTCTCCATCTGACAAAATTACATATAAACATCTGAACGAAGAAAATGAAAACGTTATAATATTTGTCACCCAAAATGTCAAAGGTCATCTTCACTGTGACATCAGGATGTCATGAAAAAACACTTTTCAGAATCCGAATCAGCTTTATTGGCCAGTTATGTACACGTACAAGGAATGTGACTCCAGTTTAACTTCGCTCTCCATTTACGAGCATTAGACATTAAATATAAAACTAATATGTACAAGCTGTGAGACAATAGAATAATGAAGAGTGCAAAGGATGCTGAAATAAAATGATAAATGTATAATTATAATTATGTTACAGATGACATGAGGGAGATAGTTTCCAGTATTTACGGTAAAAACTGTGTACATAGAGTCGTGTCAGATGAGGGATGATATTTACATGATTAAAGGTGAACAGTCTTATTTACAGGTACAGTGGATGTTGGTTAGTTTGTTCTGACGCTCTGTGACTGTTCAGTGTTCGTCAGAGTGACAGCCTGTGGGAACAGACTGTTCCTGTGTCTGGATGTTTTGATGTACAGTTCTTTGTAACGCCTGCTGGAGGGGAGGAGTGTAAACAGTTTGTGTCCGGGGTGTGAGGGGTCTGCAGTTATGTTACCCGCTTCCTGACCCTGGATGACAGGTCATGGATGGAGGGCAGGTCGGCCCAGATGATTTCTCCTGCAGCCCTGATTGTCCGTCGCAGTCTGTTCTTATCCTGTTTGGTGGCAGGTCCAAACCAAACAGTGATGGACGTGCAGAGAACAGACTGAATGATGGTGGTGAAAGTGGTAGACCACACAGCTCCTGTGTCATGTGAGTTAAAATCAGTGTTTTTATGAATGGAGCCTGGTGTGTTTGCAGAGAGCGATGTAACGTCTGTTTGTGGTTAAAACAATCATCTTCCTCTGTAACAAAAAGGTCTATCTCTGTAGGGATCCTTTCTGTCATGTTGTCACACACTTAGAATAACAATCTCAGCCTGTCAGTGGAAACAACAAGAACTTTTAGTGGACGACCTTTGACCCATCAAGGATTATGTTGCAGCCATTACAGCCATTTGGTCATTTAGAAGCAAAAAGAAATATAAATATAGCCCATGTTTAAAAAAGCAGAATTTCCCTTTAAGATATTCAGTACACTAATTACACTAAATGAAAGAGACGTATATTGTGTTCGAGTTTAATTATTGTTTTCTGTCAGAAGTTGATGATTTATGATGAAACATTTCTTGTTTTTAAGTTAGCAATTAGTCCTCAGGTCCAGTAGGTGGCACTGTCAGCTCAAAGTTCATCCTGTCACTGCCTCAGTAACGCACCAGCAGAGCTCAGCACACTGGTCCTCCAGCAGAGTTACAGCAAAGTAACTACATAAAGTAAATACTTCATTTAACAGAGATTTCTTAAGGACTCCATTATGGAAACATCCCTCCTGATCAAAGTGTGAGATATGAATCAATAACTTCATTTAGAGCTCTGTTGTTTTACTTCTTGTTAAAGCCACATGCTTGAACAAAGAAAAAACAATCAGACCATGAGAGTAAAGAGATCACATGACGCCTCCTCAAGTCAGGAACCTGAACAGATCACAGAGGAGCAGCAGTTAATCCACTCAGTTATAATTACAAGAGAAGCAAGAGGCTGTTAAAAAGCTAAACATTTAAACCTTTAAATCAAACTCTCTCTCTTACTGATAAACAGTGCCTGTACGCTCTGCAGGCTTCTGAAACTGAGCAGCAGTTTTTGATCCAACTGGACACACAACAAAGGTGGACTCAGCAGGGGATCGCACCCTGATGCCCCCATGTTGAAGGAAAAAAATCAGTTTAAGTGCCCGTTTGGATGCTCCTGAGAGTTAAAGCATGATAAAGTGCCCAAGAAAAAGTGCTGAAGTTCCTCCAGGCTGTCCTGCAGGATCTCTGTGGGTCTCCTCTCCAGGTGAGATGTGACAGAGCTTTAAATGCTGCCTCACTTCCTGCAAAACCTTCTGTGCACTGACACCCAAAAATATTCAGCTGGTGCTTCTGCAGCAGGATCCTGAATCGCTGTTCCTTACTAAAGAGACTTTAGACAATTGACTCAAAATAACACTGTTAACACTGATGGCTTTCTTTCTCACTCTACCTCAGTTTATTTGCAGAATTACAAGCTTACAACTTCAACTGAGCTGTCTCAAGAAATTGTGCTACCAAACACAGAGGCCCCCAGAGTAACAGAGTAAAAGATGAAGACACTGCGAAGAGACAAAGAAGAAGAAGAGGATAGCAGAAGCAAAGAAGCAACGAAGAGAGACGAAGAGAAGAGCAGAAAGAAGCACCTTCCACTTCCAACTTTTATTTAAAGCCTTTTTACGCTCAAACTGGGCCCTGTGCTCCTCCCTGGATTATGTTTTTCACACCTCACCTATTGCCCCCCAGCCTAGTCATCATCAGGCCAAGGACGACTAGCCCCTCCTCTCATCTCCCAGCTGTCCATGGTGTTTGATCTGATATCTGTTACCTCCAAACTCCCCCCACTTCCTGGTAATGATCTTAGCGACAGGACTTTACTGTCCACACATCAGTCAGTACATTGATGAGATGATTCAAGATGAGTTTACTTTCTAACACCTGTCCCAGCATGGAGACTCTCAAGGTTTGCATGTGAGCAGCTTACAGACCTGCTAAGTGAAATGTAGTATCCTCCCTCGTCCTCTCTCTGCTCCCTCGTCTGTTCCCTCGTCCCGTCTCTGCTCCCTCGTCCTCTCTCTGCTCCCTCGTCCAGTCTCTGTTCCCTCGTCCTCTCTCTGCTCCCTCGTCTGTTCCCTCGTCCCGTCTCTGCTCCCTCTTCCTCTCTCTGCTCCCTCGTCCAGTCTCTGTTCCCTCGTCCTCTCTCTGCTCCCTCGTCTGTTCCCTCGTCCCGTCTCTGCTCCCTCTTCCTCCCTCTGCTCCCTCGTCCAGTCTCTGTTCCCTCGTCCTCTCTCTGCTCCCTCGTCTGTTCCCTCGTCCCGTCTCTGCTCCCTCGTCCTCTCTCTGCTCCCTGGTCTGTTCCCTCGTCCCGTCTCTGCTCTCTCGTCCTCTCTCTGCTCCCTCATCCTCTGTCTGTTCCCTCGTCCCGTCTCTGCTCCATCATCCCGTCTCTGCTCCAACGTCTTCTCTCTGCTCGATCGTCCCGTCTCTGCTCCATTGTCCTGTCTCTGCTCCATCGTCCTCTCTCTGCTCCCTCGTCCAGTCTCTGTTCCCTCTTCCTCTCTCTGCTCCCTCGTCCAGTCTCTGTTCCCTCGTCCTCTCTCTGCTCCCCTGTCTGTTCCCTTGTCCTGTCTCTGCTCTCGTCCTCTCTCTGCTCCCTCATCCTCTGTCTGCTCCCTCGTCCTCTGTCTGTTCCCTCGTCCCGTCTCTGCTCCATCATCCCGTCTCTGCTCCAACGTCTTCTCTCTGCTCGATCGTCCCGTCTCTGCTCCATTGTCCTGTCTCTGCTCCATCGTCCTCTCTCTGCTCCCTCGTCCAGTCTCTGTTCCCTCTTCCTCTCTCTGCTCCCTCGTCCAGTCTCTGTTCCCTCGTCCTCTCTCTGCTCCCCTGTCTGTTCCCTTGTCCTGTCTCTGCTCTCGTCCTCTCTCTGCTCCCTCATCCTCTGTCTGCTCCCTCGTCCTCTGTCTGTTCCCTCGTCCCGTCTCTGCTCCCTCGTCTGTTCCCTCATCCCATCTCTGCTCCCTCTTCCTCTCTCTGTTCCCTCGTCCAGTCTCTGTTCCCTCGTCCTCTCTCTGCTCCCCTGTCTGTTCCCTTGTCCCGTCTCTGCTCTCTCGTCCTCTGTCTGCTCCCTCATCCTCTGTCTGCTCCCTCGTCCTCTGTCTGCTCCCTCGTCCTCTGTCTGTTCCCTCGTACCGTCTCTGCTCCCTCGTCTGTTCCCTCGTCCCGTCTCTGCTCCATTGTCCTCTCTCTGCTCCATCATCCCATCTCTGCTCCATTGTCCTCTCTCTGCTCCATCATCCCGTCTCTGCTCCATTGTCCTCTCTCTGCTCCATCATCCCGTATCTGCTCCAACGTCTTCTCTCTGCTCCATCGTCCCGTCTCTGCTCCATTGTCCTCTCTCTGCTCCATCATCCCGTCTCTGCTCCATTGTCCTCTCTCTGCTCCATCATCCCGTCTCTGCTCCATTGTCCTCTCTCTGCTCCATCATCCCGTATCTGCTCCAACGTCTTCTCTCTGCTCCAACGTCTTCTCTCTGCTCCCTCGTCCAGTCTCTGTTCCCTCGTCCTCTCTCTGCTCCCCTGTCTGTTCCCTTGTCCTGTCTCTGCTCCCTCATCCTCTGTCTGCTCCCTCGTCCTCTGTCTGTTCCCTCGTCCCGTCTCTGCTCCCTCGTCTGTTCCCTCATCCCATCTCTGCTCCCTCTTCCTCTCTCTGTTCCCTCGTCCAGTCTCTGTTCCCTCGTCCTCTCTCTGCTCCCCTGTCTGTTCCCTTGTCCCGTCTCTGCTCTCTCGTCCTCTCTCTGCTCCCTCGTCCTCTGTCTGCTCCCTCGTCCTCTGTCTGCTCCCTCGTCCTCTGTCTGTTCCCTCGTCCCGTCTCTGCTCCCTCGTCTGTTCCCTCGTCCCGTCTCTGCTCCATTGTCCTCTCTCTGCTCCATCATCCCGTCTCTGCTCCATTGTCCTCTCTCTGCTCCATCATCCCGTCTCTGCTCCATTGTCCTCTCTCTGCTCCATCATCCCGTCTCTGCTTCATCGTCCCGTTTCTGCTCCATCATCCCGTCTCTGCTCCATTGTCCTCTCTCTGCTCCATCATCCCGTCTCTGCTCCAACGTCTTCTGTCTGCTCCATCGTCCCGTCTCTGCTCCATTGCCCTCTCTCTGCTCCATCATCCCTTCTCTGCTCCATCGTCCCGTCTCTGCTCCCTCGTCTGTTCCCTCTTCCTCTCTCTGCTCCCTCGTCCTGTCTCTGCTCCCTCGGCCTGTCTCAGTTCCCTCTTCCTCTCTCTGCTCCCTCGTCCTGTCTCTGCTCCCTCGTCCTGTCTCTTCCTCTCTCTGTTCCCTCGTCCTGTCTCTGTTCCCTCGTCCTGTCTCTGTTCCCTCGTCCTGTCTCTGTTCCCTCATCCTGTCTCTGCTCCCTCGTCCTGTCTCTGCTCCCTCGTCCTGTCTCTGTTCCCTCGTCCTGTCTCTGTTCCCTCGTCTGTTCTCTCTTCCTCTCTCTGTTCCCTCGTCCTGTCTCTGTTCCCTCGTCCTGTCTCGGCTCTCATGCAAACCTAAGCTTCACTTTAACTTCTCAGTATTCTCAACAAAGACCACGTGTTGTAACATTACATTATAATTCTGATCTTTTGTCCCTTTATCCCATTAGTGACTGTTAGCAGTTATATATCTAATAGTACAGCTACATACTTATGATAACACACTCGTGCTGATGTTTACTGATGTTAACAGGTTTGCTGTTGTGTCGTTAATAAAGTTAAAGCTTAGTTTAGTGACTGTTTAGATGTGGGGCTTGTTTAAAGGCAGTTTCAGATCAAAGCTGTGTGCACTGTCATGGATTCAACATTTTGATACCTTCACTGTATTCATGCAGCACAGAACTGATTCATGAATAAATACAGGGATGCAGATCTCAGTTTCTCCTTTATGGAACCTTTAAACTCCATTGACTCCATCGGCCTACATGACTTTCATGATCTTGTTTTAAAGCCTCTTTGTTCTCTGTCCTGTGAAAACCTCTGATCTCCACACCGTCAGAGGAAGTAAAAGTGTGCGTCCTGCTCATATTCAGCTATCAAATCTCAGAGTCTCTCCTGTCGGGCTGCTGACTGCTGTCAATCGAGAAGTCGATCACAGTGATTTTATGTTAATTTGTCTGTATGTTAAAGGACAGCTAAAGAGAGGCAGGAAACACAGGAAACACGGGGATGGAAACACGGGAATGACACGCACCAAACCTGTCAAACCTGGACTCCCTGCAACGAGCACACTCAACTGAGCTTGGCGTGCTGGTTTGTGGCCATTTTTACAATCAGAATCAGAATCAGAAATACAGGGGGACATTCGTTATAGTTGCTCTGACACAGAGAAAGCATAGAGAAATAAATGTTCTAAATGAGAAGTAAGAAAAAAAGTAAAATATGTGCATTATATAGTCAATAAAATAAGAGATAAAGATGAAGATTAAATGCGGAGAAGTGGATTGATGGTGATTTAAATTAATGCCAAAATTAAATAGAATTGCCAGAATAAAGTTAAACGCAAAGTAAGAGTTACGAGGGAAAAAAGTTATATACATAAGAGTTATTTACAAAAGGACATTTAAGAACGATTAGAACAATTGAATAGAACAATTTAGACCTGGTTTATAACATTTACAGCCTCTAATGCTGCGGCTCCTGCATTGCAGTGTTTTTCTCGCCTGATCATTCACATTATGAAGTTTTAGGGAACAGGCCGCCTCTGAACCAAAAGCTGTGTCCTAGTTCAGGGGCTGCATTCTGCGCAGGCTTCACAGCAGCACGTCGAAGGCTGTCCCATTTCAAAGGCTCCTTCAGATGCGGCCGACTTTTCTCTGACCTGATTCATCAGGTGCATCCTTCCAGGCCCAACGTATCCTGAGATTCATTGTGCGCCTATTCATACGAGATCGCGGACGCTCAAGTGGCCGAGGAATACACTTTAATATGTAATGTAAAAGTATGTCAAAGTTTTTGTTTCAACTCAGTCAAATAGCTAGCGATACAAGTGTTGGGGCCTTGACACAAATCATCTTTAAAATAACAGGTTAGGTTACCTGATGTTAGTTCTGATAGCTAGTTAGCCAGCCGTTAGGTGACGCAAACAGGAAATCTTGCGTAGACCAGACCGTCTACGTCTCTTAGCGGTCCACACAGGCTACGAATGATTCATCCTTGTAGCCCGCGTCTTTCGAAGGATGCAGCCCTTGAATTGAGACACAGCTGAAGTGTTGGCTGGGAGGACCATCTGACTGACGGGCCTTTAAATGAGGAAGACAACCATGTGATTGAAGTTTGTTTTAATCGGTAAAGGTACTTAACCCTGACATTGAATTTAGATTGTTTAAATACTTGTTTTTCTTTAATCATTTGTAAAATAAGTTATCTTCACTTGTTAATCTTCTTTAAGGGAATCATGTCATTTGTCTCCCATGAGAGTGTCTCTGCTCAGCATCCAGGCGAGCAGTGTGTGAGTACAGTTATCACAGCGCTCTCTGTTATTCAGCCCAATTACCTCATGTAGTGAGGTGTTGGTTGGAACCAGCGGCTGTCTGCACACACAAGGCGTCCATTATGCTGAGAGAGCAGCGCTCCATGGGCAGCTTTTTCTCCAGCCATCAGTTATAAAGCTGGCTTTTCATGCTAATGAAAACATGAGGTCCATATCTATCGGGGCAATTGAGCAACAAGTGACTGGCTCACAGTCAGCCAGAGAAAGCTGCAGCAGATTCTGTGTTGAGCTATCGTGTTTCTGCAGCAGGCCCATATCATGTAAATAAATGTGAGAGGCAGATGCGAGGATACCTCTTTATGAACCATCAGGCTGTTTCCTTTTATCTAACAGTTATAGAAAGACAGGCTATTTGTTGTTCAGGTTGTGTACTCAGATATTTGCATGGAGGTGAGAGAGTTCTGCTAACACAGAGTAAACAGAGCCTTGTTAGCAGCGTGAGGCAGAAAGAGAGAGAAAGCTGCTGTCCAGGATCACAACACACTTTGTTCACCTCTGCATAATGCTCAAAGTATTTAGTTGGAGGGAAAGCAGCCAACGTGCCGGGCAGAGCAAATGTTTCCACACACCAAACCTCCAGAAAGAATTTCTCATTTTTAACCAAAGAGACAGTTTTAGGTTTTCTGAGGCAAGCCTTATCTCAAAGAAACACCACATAAACAAGTAAAAGTGGCGGGTTTATTTAGCACCTCCCATCCCCCACTCATCCCTGAGACCTAACCCTGCAGCCAGGTCCTGGTGTGCTCCACAGCAACAAAGACAGGTTGTTCACTCAGAGGTATTTCTGGTCCATCGAGGTCCGAGGAGTTGTCACCGCAGGAACTGGGCCGGGCTGATGACAGCAGACTAAGAAGGCCCCGATCAGACCTGAACATAGTGAAGGTTGAGCTGCGAGCACCCACAGACTCAGTCTATGTACGGCAAAATGTGATTATTTTATAAATTATCAATATTCAAATATATGAGCAACCAGTTTGAGCTTTAAAGTAAGACAAAACAGTTTGTATTCCAACAGAGAACACGCACCCCATAGTAGCACTTCTGTAGTCTGATAAAGAAACTCCGCTCAGCTTCAACCACAATCTCATGGTGTGGGAAACACGATGGTTAACGAGCTTATCAGGCACAGATACAGACTGGTCAGCTTTGCTAACCCCTCGCTCCTCTTCAGCTCCACCCTCCTGTCCATATATGGTCACTTCTGGCTCCAGAAAACCAACGTAGCGACATCTAACTTATTCAGTACTATTCAGTGACATCACAGTGGCTACCTCCATTATTTCTACAGACAGTGGTCTCTACAGCTGTAGTGATGCCAAAACAACTTTTGAAGCTTAGCATCTCTGTTCTTTCCATAACTGTGTCTGAAAGCTGTTTCATCCATTGTTGGAAAAGTGGAAAATGATTTTATATTGAGTTTATATTTCGTCACAACAGCTGTGTCATTATGTGGCCTTGTTAGGGGCAATAAAGAATGATGTGTTTCGTCATTTAATTTGGAGGAAACAGGAACATTTGATAAAAGTTTAGGAGTGTGGGAATGACTGCTTTGACTCCAAAATCCACTGAGTGTTCAGCAAATGATTTCATCTTTCATAACAACCAATCCTGGAAACAGCGAGCCTACTGTAATGTAATTACTTAAAGAGGGGAGGGTGGCACTCTATGTCTTGTATTATTCAGCCAAAAAACGCTACAAAACAAATCAGAAATTAAATGAGAGCGCCTCAGGAGGATTAGGAGACTTGCCAACTCTTTTTAGCTGAAACTGAATCATTATTTCAGTGACTCGGAGGATGACACAGCAGCTCTTCTGGGAAAGAGGTCTTAATGAGCCAGAGGAGAAGAAAAAAACGAACAGCTCAGCTTGGACTCCGTTCAAAATACCAGAGCACAGAGAGAGAATGATGCTTATTGTTCATTGTATACCTGCAGATAGACGGACGCGTAGGAGGGGGCACAGGTTTCGTATTCAAATTTCACCTGTCCTCTACAACCTCTCTGCACCCGGAGCGGCCATGAATTGAGTTTATTGTGAGGAGCGGGGGGTATGGAAGAGGAGGCCCGACAGTGAGGCCTCTCTGTCCACTCCAATGATCCTAATGTGAAAATTTGATCCACCACCCAAGAGCCCCGTGCTGCTTACAACGACCTCCCACACTTTGGTTGTAATAAAGCATTAAAGGGTCATTCTGTATTTTAACCTGGGGCCTATTTTTACATATTTTAATATCTAAATGACCAACAGGTACAAACAGTGTCTGAATGTCTCCAGTGTTCAGATACATAATCCTTGATGGGTCAAAGGTCATCCACTAAAAGTTCTTGTTGTTTCCACTGACAGGCTAAGATTGTTATTCTAAGTGTGTGACAACATGACAGAAAGGATCCCTACAGAGATAGACCTTTTTGTTACAGAGGAAGATGATAGTTTTAACCACAAACAAACGTCACATCGCTCTCTGCAAACACACCAGACTCCATTGATAAAAACAGTGATTTAACCTCAAAGAAAACAGGAGATGTTGGTCTGCTGCTGCCTCGATTAGTTAGCTTTGTTGTTGATCTGAACTTATAACACAGTTAAACTAACCAATCGAGAGCAGCAGCTCCTGTGTTCTGATTAGAATAACAAATTAATTAAAATGTCCCTCATAATAAAGTCAGCTCAGGAGTCAGACACCACTTCCATTACATCCTTTAAAGTCTTCCTGTGAAACCCCCCCCCAGCTGATTAAAGACAACCCAGTCAGGCAGTCAGAAATATGAGCATCCGCTCTGTGAAAACCACCTGCTGCTGTGTTGTATTTCCTATGAACATGATCCCATTTCTGAGCACCAGCTCATCGACACACCACGGCTTTACTGCAGCAGAAATAAGAACCTGGAGGGAGACATTCACCTGGGTTTAAATTTGAACACAAAATCTGCCTCTAGATTTCATTCCCTGTTTTTATTTAAGAAAAACTACAGTCACTTTGTCCTCCCACTTCAACATCATCTGTGTTCAAGTCTGTTCAAACTCCCACAGCTTGTTAAACAGCAGCTGAAAAGGAGTCAGAGCTTCAGCAGGCTGAGTTATGTTGGCTCACCAGCTCCCACCTCCATGAGATACTTTACATCAGTCCTGTGATGTCAGCAGTGTTTGGAGCCAAGTCTGAAGCAGGACAGTAAATCTTCCCTTCATGAAGGTAATAATATTCAGTTTATGCTGAAGGTGTTTCAGAGAGGTGTCGATTAAACTGGAGGCTCATTCTGCAGGATTCTGTTACAATGAGCTATTAGCCTTGATATCAGTGGACTGGACAAAATAATAAAAACACTATACCTATAACACGTCTTTACTGCATTTTCATCTGAACCCCAGTGCTATACATTCAATTTACCATAATCGCATGGCAGCCATTTTCCTCTGATGTCACACTTCAGGTGGGAAACTAAAGTGCTGTTGTAAAGTTGTACATCTGTGTCCACTTATGTCCACAACATATTGAAACTGGCCAACAGTTTACTTCTTCCTAATTCATCAGCAACTGTAGATACAAAGAATGGTGAATCTCTGAAGGGACATCGAGCTAAAGTTACAACAGATTTACTAACCCGTTAGCTGAAGAAACATGAAGTTAGCGAAGCCAGTGGCCATGGTGAAATGTATTCCTGGGGCCAGAACGGGCGACATCGAGTCCAATTTAAAACTGCTGACAAAGGATAATCATAAATTTGATAAGATTGTAATTCATGTCGGCGTTAATGACTCCCGGTTACGCCAATCGGAAGTCACTAAAATTAATGTTGAGTCGGTGTGTGCATTTGCAAAGACGATGTCGGACTCCGTAGTTTTCTCTGGACCCCTGCCCAATCTGACGAGTGATGACATGTATAGCCGCATTTCATCATTCAACCGCTGGCTGTCGAGGTGGTGCCCAGCAAACGATGTGGGCTTCATAGATAACTGGCAGACATTCTGGGGAAAGCCTGGTCTGATCGGAAGAGACGGCATTCATCCCACTTTGGATGGTGCAGCTCTTTTGTCTCGTAATATGGCTAAGTTTGTTAGTCGTAAAACCTGACAAACCAGAGTTGAGACCAGGAGGCAGAGCTGTAGTCCTACACACTCCTCTGAGCTTCCCTGTGAGCAGTTTCCCAGCCACAATGTTAATGTTATAGAGACTGTGTCTGCCCCCCAACCCAGGCCTTTTATTACAGTTAATTCAAACTCAAATAAAAAAGGAGTAAATCAAAAAAATGTAATAAAAATTAAAACAACAACCAAAGTTATGCCAAAAAATATGAGAATTAAATGTGGTCTGTTAAATATCAGATCCCTGTCATCTAAAGCTCTATTAGTGAACGATCTGATATCAGATTATCATATTGATTTACTCTCTTTAACTGAGACTTGGCTGTGTCAGGAAGAATATGTCAGCTTAAATGAATCCACTCCTCCCAGTCATCTTAATACCCATATTCCTCGAGACACTGGTCGAGGTGGTGGAGTGGCAGCTATCTTCAGTTCTAGTCTTCTAATCAACCCTCGACCAAAACTTAGTTTCAGCTCTTTTGAAAGCCTTGTTCTGAGTTTTTCACACCCAGCCTGTAAAACTTTACAGCCTGTTTTATTTGTGATAGTATACCGCCCTCCTGGCGCATACTCTGATTTTCTAACTTAATTCTCAGAGTTTTTATCAGATTTAGTCCTGAGTTCAGATAAAATAATTATCGTAGGGGACTTCAATATTCATGTAGATGTTGATAATGATAGTCTTAGCATGGCATTTATGTCCCTTTTGGACTCTATTGGTTTCACTCAAAGTGTAAACCAGCCTACTCACCGATTTAACCACACCCTCCACCTTGTTCTAGCTTATGGCCTTGGAACCGAAAACTTAATTGTCTTCCCACAAAATCCTCTTTTATCAGATCACTATTTAGTAACATTCCATGTCCTATTAACCGACTACTCTCCAGTTAACAAAAATGTACTCACAAGATGTTTGTCTGATAGGACTGTAGCTAAATTTAAGGAAACAATTCCAGCTGCTTTTAATTCTTTACCACATCTGTTTACTACAGAAAGCTCTTATGCTAATGTTAGTCCCTCTCAGCTTGATCAGTTTGTTGATAGTACTGCGGGTTCGCTGAGAAGTACTCTAGACTCGATTGCCCCCTTAAAAAAGAAGATTATTAAACGACAGAGGCTAGCTCCATGGTATGACTCAGAAACTCGTAACTTGAAGCAAATGTGGCGTAAATTTGAAAGAATGTGGCGATCCACCAAAACAGAAGAGTCTCGTTTACTCTGGCAAAATAGTCTTAATAAATACAGGAAGGCCCTACGGCATGCTCGAGGTGTCTACTACTCCTCCCTCATAGAAGAACATAAAAACAATCCCAGGTACCTTTTCAGCACTGTAGCCAGGCTGACAGAGAGTCGCAGCTCCACTGAGCCAAGTATTCCTATAGGCCTCAGCAGTGATGATTTCATGAGCTTCTTTAATGACAAAATCCTAAAGATTAGAGACAAAATTTGTAACCTCCTGCCGTTAACTGGTGCAGATGTATCTTTGGAAACTGCTCAAAAACCTGATGTTTACCTTGACTGTTTTTCTCCAATTGACCTTCCTGAGCTAAATTCTCTGATATCTTCGTCTAAACCATCAACCTGTCTTTTAGACCCGATTCCAACCAAGCTGTTTAAGGAAGTCTTTCCCTCAATTAGCACTTCTTTACTAGATATGATCAATATGTTTTTATCGACTGGCTATGTACCCCAGTCTTTTAAACTAGCTGTAATTAAGCCACTTCTTAAAAAGCCTACCCTAGATTCAGGCACCTTAGCTAACTATAGACCTATATCTAACCTTCCTTTTATCTCAAAGATCCTTGAGAAAGCAGTCGCTAATCAATTATGTGACTTTCTTCATAACAACAGTTTATTTGAGGACTTTCAGTCAGGATTTAGAGTCCACCATAGCACTGAGACAGCCCTTGTGCGAGTTTCAAATGATCTACTTACTGCTTCAGACAGAGGACTTCTCTCTGTACTCGCCCTGTTAGATCTTAGTGCCGCTTTCGACACGATAGACCATCACATCCTGTTACAGAGACTAGAACATTTAATTGGCATTACAGGATCTGCATTAAGTTGGTTTGAATCTTATTCATCAGATCGATCTCAGTTTGTTAATGTTCATGATGTGTCCTCTATGCACACCAAAGTTAGTCATGGAGTTCCACAAGGTTCTGTGCTCGGACCGATTCTTTTTACCTTATACATGCTTCCTCTTGGTAATATCATGAGGAAACACTCCATTCATTTTCATTGTTATGCAGATGATACTCAATTATACTTATCAATGAAGCCAGACGAAACCAATCAGCTACAGATCTACACACTCCTTTCCTTACCAATACTATAGCGCCACCCACTGGTGACAGCCTGTATCAACTCTCATATACATTGTCTGATTTGCTCCAAATTTCACAAGTTTGATGAGGGTACCGCCCTGAACACATCTACATATACATTTCTCACTCATGGCGAGAGCCAGTACTTTTTTACACGTGGGGTTCACACACACACGCGCACACAGACATGCAGCGCAGCACAGCCCACTCTCGCGATTTCCCAACGGGGAATTGTCTAGTTAGTGGGCTGTGCAGCACAGCCCACAATGGCCCCCTCTATAGCAAAGCTATAGGGGTCCATTGTGGGCTGTGCGAAGCACAGCCCACTATTGTTATTGCTCGCGCCTCTTTTTATTAGTGGGCTGTGCAGCACAGCCCACAATGGCCCCCTCTATAGCAAAGCTATAGGGGTCCATTGTGGGCTGTGCGAAGCACAGCCCACTATTGTTATTGCTCGCGCCTCTTTTTATTAGTGGGCTGTGCAGCACGGCCCACAATGGCCCCCTCTATAGCGTAGCTATAGGGGTCCATTGTGGGCTGTGCGAAGCACAGCCCACTATTGTTATTGCTCGCGCCTCTTTTTTATTAGTGGGCTGTGCAGCACAGCCCACAATGGCCCCCTCTATAGCAAAGCTATAGGGGTCCATTGTGGGCTGTGCGAAATACATCAAAACGTGCGGCTCGTTCGGACTCGGTGTGCTATTATTTTTATCTCCAGAATATTAATTTTTCGCGTCGTAAGACGCGAAAAACTGCCACAAATTTCCCATCTGGAATGAATGGGACGAGGTCCAAAAAACGCACAAATCTGCCACGTTTTTCAAACATCTCCTGCTCTGGCCTACGTTCACCTAGAAACACCATTCAAACTTTAAAATGTAGGCACGGGTCTTGTCTATTTAAGTTGTATTTGAACTTTTTTCCTACCATGTTTCGTTTTTGAACGGTGACCCTTTAAAGATGGTGAGTTATTTTGGGAAAAATCAGGATTTATAATGGGTGTGTATTGCGGAATGTTCGTGCAGAGCTAATTGACAGAGTGCGGAGACTCAAAAAAAACTCTCAGAAATTCTCTCTCTCTCTCGCGACCCCAGTCACAAATTACACAGTAGAACTGTGATTTTTTCACAGAGTTGTAGCCACACTTGTCTTCTTTCTCCCAATGTGTCTACTTTATCAGTAGAATTTACGGTTTTTGATTTATCTGCCCCTAACCGACAAGAGTAGCTCTCAACTGCTCCATTTACTCCAATGTTAATCGGGAGGAGGATTTTCCAGGATTTTCGAAAGTGCACCTGTTTTTAACTCGCTCCTATTACCACATTTTAGAAGCTAGGACCACAAAAACTTATGTCTGTGTTCTTTAAGGCCTTTCTGGCTTGATGGTGAAGAAATTTTGCCGATATCATGTTTGGTTTAGAAGAAATGGCAGTAGTTTGACGTCCTAAATGTGAGCCAGAAATCACGCTCAGATCAGCTGCCACAGACACCAGCTTTGGTCGTTGCTAGGGAGTAACGACAACCATCACCGCGGCAACCGAGCTCAGCTGGGCCAATTCATTCTTCAGACTCCAAAAAACTCTCAGAAATTCTCTCTTTCCGTGACTCACCCCAGCCACAAATTACACAGTAGAACAGTGATTTTTCACAAAGTTGTAGCCACACTTGTCTTCTTTCTCCCAATCTGTCTACTTTATCAGTAGGACTTATGGTTTTTGATTGATCTGACTGTAACCGACAAGAGTAGCGCTCAACTGCTCCATTCACTCCAATGTAAATCACACAGACAGACAGACTGCAGCAGAGTATGATCGTCCGGCGTCTGTGTCAAGTGCACAGATATCAGCCATCTCATTGGACAAATCACCTCGGATACAGATGACAGACAACACAGGAGGACTCTGATTGGACAGTTGTGTGTGTGTGGTTTTTTCTGCCATGATATAACCTTCTGCTCCGCGCTGATCGATCTCATTGGACAAATCACCTCGGATACAGATGACAGACAACACAGGAGGACTCTGATTGGACAGTTGTGTGTGTGTGGTTTTTCATATTTCACGTGTATGACAAGAGTCCCAGCCTGAACACAATTACATGAAAATATTTCCCATCAGGCCTAGCGCCCGCTACTGGCAACAGGAAGTGACATATTTTACTCTACAAGCCCCTCCTCCAAGGTGGTAAAACATGTTAACCTCAAATTCATGTCAGGAAACTCTGAAGACCTTGATTAAGGTCTGTGACAAAACTTGTTCAGGTTACAACAGAGGGCGTGACCCTGGCGGCGCGGCGCATATAACCTTCGCCATGATGCCTCGCCATGACATTTAGGCTGCGATAACTCGCCTGTACTTCATCCTGTCTGCACCAAATTTCACATGCTTGATCAGAGTCCCGCCCTGAACAGATCTACACACTCCTTTCCTTACCAATACTATAGCGCCACCCACTGGTGACAGCCTGTATCAACTCTCATATACATTGTCTGATTTGCTCCAGATTTCACAAGTTTGATGAGGGTACCGCCCTGAACACATCTACATATACATTTCTCACTCATAGTCATAGCGCCACCTACTGGGCAGAGCCTGTATAAACTGTCATATACATTGTCCAATCTCCACCAAATTTCACAGGTTTGATGAGGGTACTGCCCTGAACACATCTACAGATACATTTTTCACTCATACTGATGGCGCCACCTACTGGGCAGAGCCTGTATCAACTCTCATATACATTGTCTGATTTGCTCCAAATGTCACAGGTTTCATGAGGGTACTGCCCTGAACACATCTGCATATTCATTTTTCACTCATAGTCACAGCGCCACCTACTGGTAAGAGCCAGTAGTAACTCTCATATACAATGTTCAATCAGCTTGAAATTTCCCATGTATGATTACAGTGTCGGACTGAACAGTTCTACAGAATCATTTTTCGCTCATACTCTTAGCGCCACCTACTGGCAAGAGCCAGTACTACCTGTTACATACAATGTTATATCAGCTTCAAATTTCACATGCATGATTATAGTCTCGGCCTGAACAGATCTCCATAGGAAATTTCCCAACAGGGGTTAGCAAAGCTATAGGCTATCCATAAGTACAGAATGTGTCTGTCTAGACAAATACCATAGATGAAGACGCTGAGAATGAATGGTAGGTGGTGAAATGAATACATTGTAGCATTGCATTGTAGTATAGTATCATAGCATTGGCAATCCTCATTGACAAAAAAAATGAAACTTTCTTTTTCAAAAATCATATGATCAATGTACGCACACAGACATGCAGCGCAGCACAGCCCACTCTCGCGATTTCCCAACGGGGAATTGTCTAGTTAGTGGGCTGTGCAGCACAGCCCACAATGGCCCCCTCTATAGCAAAGCTATAGGGGTCCATTGTGGGCTGTGCGAAGCACAGCCCACTATTGTTATTGCTCGCGCCTCTTTTTTATTATTATTCTTCCCCCTAAATTTTGGCACCTAACTTGCCCCGCAGCTTTGAGCGCACACAAACAAAAAATACATCAAAACGTGCGGCTCGTTCGGACTCGGTGTGCTATTATTTTTATCTCCAGAATATTAATTTTTCGCGTCGTAAGACGCGAAAAACTGGGAAAAAATTCCCATCTGGAATGAATGGGACGAGGAAAAAAAAACTCGAAAATCGGAGACGTTTTTCAAACATCTCCTGCTCTGGCCTACGTTCACCTAGAAACACCATTCAAACTTTAAAATGTAGGCACGGGTCTTGTCTATTTAAGTTGTATTTGAACTTTTTTCCTACCATGTTTCGTTTTTGAACGGTGACCCTTTAAAGATGGTGAGTTATTTTGGAAAAATTCAGGATTTATAATGGGTGTGTATTGCGGAATGTTCGTGCAGAGCTAACTGACAGAGTGCGGAGACTCAAAAAAAACTCTCAGAAATTCTGTCTCTCTCTCGCGACCCCAGCCACAAATTACACAGTAGAACTGTGATTTTTTCACAGAGTTGTAGCCACACTTGTCTTCTTTCTCCCAATGTGTCTACTTTATCAGTAGGATGTACGGTTTTTGATTTATCTGCCCCTAACCGACAAGAGTAGCTCTCAACTGCTCCATTTACTCCAATGTTAATCGGGAGGAGGATTTTCCAGGATTTTCGAAAGTGCACCTGTTTTTAACTCGCTCCTATTACCACATTTTAGAAGCTAGGACCACAAAAACTTATGTCTGTGTTCTTTAAGGCCTTTCTGGCTTGATGGTGAAGAAATTTTGACGATATCATGTTTGGTTTGGAAGAAATGGCAGTAGTTTGACGTCCTGAATCTGAGCCAGAAATCACGCTCAGATCAGCTGCCACAGACACCAGCTTTGGTCGTTGCTAGGGAGTAACGACAACCATCTCCGCGGCAACCGAGCTCAGCTGGGCCAATTAATTCTTCAGACTCCAAAAAACTCTCAGAAATTCTCTCTTTCCGTGACTCACCTCAGCCACAAATTACACAGTAGAACAGTGATTTTTCACAAAGTTGTAGCCACACTTGTCTTCTTTCTCCCAATCTGTCTACTTTATCAGTAGGACTTATGGTTTTTGATATATCTGCCCCTAACCGACAAGAGTAGCGCTCAACTGCTCCATTCACTCCAATGTAAATCACACAGACAGACAGACTGCAGCAGAGTATGATCGTCCGGCGTCTGTGTCAAGTGCACAGATATCAGCCATCTCATTGGACAAATCACCTCGGATACAGATGACAGACAACACAGGAGGACTCTGATTGGACAGTTGTGTGTGTGTGGTTTTTTCTGCCATGATATAACCTTCTGCTCCGCGCTGATCGATCTCATTTGACAAATCACCTCGGATACAGATGACAGACAACACAGGAGGACTCTGATTGGACAGTTGTGTGTGTGTGGTCTTTCATATTTCACGTGTATGACAAGAGTCCCAGCCTGAACACAATTACATGAAAATATTTCCCATCAGGCCTAGCGCCCGCTACTGGAAACAGGAAGTGACATATAAGCCCCTCCTCCAAGGTGGTAAAACATGTTAACCTCAAATTCATGTCAGGAAACTCGTAAGACCTTGATTAAGGTCTGTGACAAAACTTGTTCAGGTTACAACAGAGGGCGTGACCCTGGCGGCGCGGCGCATATAACCTTCGCCATGATGCCTCGCCATGACATTTAGGCTGCGATAACTCGCCTGTACTTCATCCTGTCTGCACCAAATTTCACATGCTTGATCAGAGTCCCGCCCTGAACAGATCTACACACTCCTTTCCTTACCAATACTATAGCGCCACCCACTGGTGACAGCCTGTATCAACTCTCATATACATTGTCTGATTTGCTCCAAATTTCACAAGTTTGATGAGGGTACCGCCCTGAACACATCTACATATACATTTCTCACTCATAGTCATAGCGCCACCTACTGGGCAGAGCCTGTATCAACTGTCATATACATTGTCCAATCTCCACCAAATTTCACAGGTTTGATGAGGGTACTGCCCTGAACACATCTACATAGACATTTTTCACTCATACTGATGGCGCCACCTACTGGGCAGAGCCTGTATCAACTCTCATATACATTGTCTGATTTGCTCCAAATTTCACAGGTTTCATGAGGGTACTGCCCTGAACACATCTGCATATTCATTTTTCACTCACAGTCACAGCGCCACCAACTGGTAAGAGCCAGTAGTAACTCTCATATACAATGTTCAATCAGCTTGAAATTTCCCAAGTATGATTACAGTGTCGGACTGAACAGTTCTACAGAATCATTTTTCGCTCATACTCTTAGCGCCACCTACTGGCAAGAGCCAGTACTACCTGTTACATACAATGTTATATCAGCTTCAAATTTCACATGCATGATTATAGTCTCGGCCTGAACAGATCTCCATAGGAAATTTCCCAACAGGGGTTAGCAAAGCTATAGGCTATCCATAAGTACAGAATGTGTCTGTCTAGACTGTTAGCTAAATGTTATCATATTATCTGTATGTACACGCGCACACAGACATGCAGCGCAGCACAGCCCACTCTCGCGATTTCCCAACGGGGAATTGTCTAGTTAGTGGGCTGTGCAGCACAGCCCACAATGGCCCCCTCTATAGCGTAGCTATAGGGGTCCATTGTGGGCTGTGCGAAGCACAGCCCACTATTGTTCTTCACCGCGCCTCTTTTTATTATTATTCTTCCTACCAGATTTTCGGTTTCTTTCTTGCCCCGCAGCTTTGAGCGCACACAAATAAAAAATACATCAAAACGTGCGGCTCGTTCGGACTCGGTGTGCTATTATTTTTATCTCCAGAATATTAATTTTTCGCGTCGTAAGACGCGAAAAACTGGGAAAAAATTCCCATCTGGAATGAATGGGACGAGGAAAAAAAAACTCAAAAATCTGCGACGTTTTTCAAACATCTCCTGCTCTGGCCTACGTTCACCTAGAAACACCATTCAAACTTTAAAATGTAGGCACGGGTCTTGTCTATTTAAGTTGTATTTGAACTTTTTTCCTACGATGTTTCGTTTTTGAACGGTGACCCTTTAAAGATGGTGAGTTATTTTGGAAAAATTCAGGATTTATAATGGGTGTGTATTGCGGAATGTTCGTGCAGAGCTAACTGACAGAGTGCGGAGACTCAAAAAAAACTCTCAGAAATTCTGTCTCTCTCTCGCGACCCCAGCCACAAATTACACAGTAGAACTGTGATTTTTTCACAGAGTTGTAGCCACACTTGTCTTCTTTCTCCCAATGTGTCTACTTTATCAGTAGGATGTACGGTTTTTGATTTATCTGCCCCTAACCGACAAGAGTAGCTCTCAACTGCTCCATTTACTCCAATGTTAATCGGGAGGAGGATTTTCCAGGATTTTCGAAAGTGCACCTGTTTTTAACTCGCTCCTATTACCACATTTTAGAAGCTAGGACCACAAAAACTTATGTCTGTGTTCTTTAAGGCCTTTCTGGCTTGATGGTGAAGAAATTTTGACGATATCATGTTTGGTTTGGAAGAAATGGCAGTAGTTTGACGTCCTGAATGTGAGCCAGAAATCACGCTCAAATCAGCTGCCACAGACACCAGCTTTGGTCGTTGCTAGGGAGTAACGACAACCATCTCCGCGGCAACCGAGCTCAGCTGGGCCAATTAATTCTTCAGACTCCAAAAAAGTCTCAGAAATTCTCTCTTTCCGTGACTCACCCCAGCCACAAATTACACAGTAGAACAGTGATTTTTCACAAAGTTGTAGCCACACTTGTCTTCTTTCTCCCAATCTGTCTACTTTATCAGTAGGACTTATGGTTTTTGATTGATCTGCCTGTAACCGACAAGAGTAGCGCTCAACTGCTCCATTCACTCCAATGTAAATCACACAGACAGACAGACTGCAGCAGAGTATGATCGTCCGGCGTCTGTGTCAAGTGCACAGATATCAGCCATCTCATTGGACAAATCACCTCGGATACAGATGACAGACAACACAGGAGGACTCTGATTGGACAGTTGTGTGTGTGTGGTTTTTTTTGCCATGATATAACCTTCTGCTCCGTGCTGATCGATCTCATTTGACAAATCACCTCGGATACAGATGACAGACAACACAGGAGGACTCTGATTGGACAGTTGTGTGTGTGTGGTCTTTCATATTTCACGTGTATGACAAGAGTCCCAGCCTGAACACAATTACATGAAAATATTTCCCATCAGGCCTAGCGCCCGCTACTGGAAACAGGAAGTGACATATAAGCCCCTCCTCCAAGGTGGTAAAACATGTTAACCTCAAATTCATGTCAGGAAACTCTTAAGACCTTGATTAAGGTCTGTGACAAAACTTGTTCAGGTTACAACAGAGGGCGTGACCCTGGCGGCGCGGCGCATATAACCTTCGCCATGATGCCTCGCCATGACATTTAGGCTGCGATAACTCGCCTGTACTTCATCCTGTCTGCACCAAATTTCACATGCTTGATCAGAGTCCCGCCCTGAACAGATCTACACACTCCTTTCCTTACCAATACTATAGCGCCACCCACTGGTGACAGCCTGTATCAACTCTCATATACATTGTCCAATCTCCACCAAATTTCACAAGTTTGATGAGGGTACCGCCCTGAACACATCTACATATACATTTCTCACTCATAGTCATAGCGCCACCTACTGGGCAGAGCCTGTATAAACTGTCATATACATTGTCCAATCTCCACCAAATTTCACAGGTTTGACGAGGGTACTGCCCTGAACACATCTACAGATACATTTTTCACTCATACTGATGGCGCCACCTACTGGGCAGAGCCTGTATCAACTCTCATATACATTGTCTGATTTGCTCCAAATTTCACAGGTTTCATGAGGGTACTGCCCTGAACACATCTGCATATTCATTTTTCACTCATAGTCACAGCGCCACCTACTGGTAAGAGCCAGTAGTAACTCTCATATACAATGTTCAATCAGCTTGAAATTTCCCATGTATGATCACAGTGTCGGACTGAACAGTTCTACAGAATCATTTTTCGCTCATACTCTTAGCGCCACCTACTGGCGAGAGCCAGTACTACCTGTTACATACAATGTTATATCAGCTTCAAATTTCACATGCATGATTATAGTCTCGGCCTGAACAGATCTCCATAGGAAATTTCCCAACAGGGGTTAGCAAAGCTATAGGCTATCCATAAGTACAGAATGTGTCTGTCTAGACTGTTTGCTAAATGTTATCATATTATCAATGTACGCACACAGACATGCAGCGCAGCACAGCCCACTCTCGCGATTTCCCAACGGGGAATTGTCTAGTTATTATTCTTCCTCCCTAATTTTCGGTTTCTTTCTTGCCCCGCAGCTTTGAGCGCACACAAATAAAAAATACATCAAAACGTGCGGCTCGTTCGGACTCGGTGTGCTATTATTTTTATCTCCAGAATATTAATTTTTCGCGTCGTAAGACGCGAAAAACTGGGAAAAAATTCCCATCTGGAATGAATGGGACGAGGAAAAAAAAACTCGAAAATCGGAGACGTTTTTCAAACATCTCCTGCTCTGGCCTACGTTCACCTAGAAACACCATTCAAACTTTAAAATGTAGGCACGGGTCTTGTCTATTTAAGTTGTATTTGAACTTTTTTCCTACCATGTTTCGTTTTTGAACGGTGACCCTTTAAAGATGGTGAGTTATTTTGGAAAAATTCAGGATTTATAATGGGTGTGTATTGCGGAATGTTCGTGCAGAGCTAACTGACAGAGTGCGGAGACTCAAAAAAAACTCTCAGAAATTCTCTCTCTCTCTCGCGACCCCAGCCACAAATTACACAGTAGAACTGTGATTTTTTCACAGAGTTGTAGCCACACTTGTCTTCTTTCTCCCAATGTGTCTACTTTATCAGTAGGATGTACGGTTTTTGATTTATCTGCCCCTAACCGACAAGAGTAGCTCTCAACTGCTCCATTTACTCCAATGTTAATCGGGAGGAGGATTTTCCAGGATTCTCGAAAGTGCACCTGTTTTTAACTCGCTCCTATTACCACATTTTAGAAGCTAGGACCACAAAAACTTATGTCTGTGTTCTTTAAGGCCTTTCTGGCTTGATGGTGAAGAAATTTTGCCCATATCATGTTTGGTTTGGAAGAAATGGCAGTAGTTTGACATCCTAAATGTGAGCCAGAAATCACGCTCAAATCAGCTGCCACAGACACCAGCTTTGGTCGTTGCTAGGGAGTAACGACAACCATCTCCGCGGCAACCGAGCTCAGCTGGGCCAATTAATTCTTCAGACTCCAAAAAACTCTCAGAAATTCTCTCTTTCCGTGACTCACCCCAGCCACAAATTACACAGTAGAACAGTGATTTTTCACAAAGTTGTAGCCACACTTGTCTTCTTTCTCCCAATCTGTCTACTTTATCAGTAGGACTTATGGTTTTTGATTGATCTGCCTGTAACCGACAAGAGTAGCGCTCAACTGCTCCATTCACTCCAATGTAAATCACACAGACAGACAGACTGCAGCAGAGTATGATCGTCCGGCGTCTGTGTCAAGTGCACAGATATCAGCCATCTCATTTGACAAATCCCCTCGGATACAGATGACAGACAACACAGGAGGACTCTGATTGGACAGTTGTGTGTGTGTGGTTTTTTCTGCCATGATATAACCTTCTGCTCCGCGCTGATCGATCTCATTTGACAAATCACCTCGGATACAGATGACAGACAACACAGGAGGACTCTGATTGGACAGTTGTGTGTGTGTGGTTTTTCATATTTCACGTGTATGACAAGAGTCCCAGCCTGATCACAATTACATGAACATATTTCCCATCAGGCCTAGCGCCCGCTACTGGAAACAGGAAGTGACATATTTTACTCTACAAGCCCCTCCTCCAAGGTGGTAAAACATGTTAACCTCAAATTCATGTCGGGAAACTCTTAAGACCTTGATTAAGGTCTGTGACAAAACTTGTTCAGGTTACAACAGAGGGCGTGACCCTGGCGGCGCGGCGCATATAACCTTCGCCATGATGCCTCGCCATGACATTTAGGCTGCGATAACTCGCCTGTACTTCATCCTGTCTGCACCAAATTTCACATGCTTGATCAGAGTCCCGCCCTGAACAGATCTACACACTCCTTTCCTTACCAATACTATAGCGCCACCCACTGGTGACAGCCTGTATCAACTCTCATATACATTGTCCAATCTCCACCAAATTTCACAAGTTTGATGAGGGTACCGCCCTGAACACATCTACATATACATTTCTCACTCATAGTCATAGCGCCACCTACTGGGCAGAGCCTGTATAAACTGTCATATACATTGTCTGATTTGCTCCAAATTTCACAGGTTTCATGAGGGTACTGCCCTGAACACATCTGCATATTCATTTTTCACTCATAGTCACAGCGCCACCTACTGGTAAGAGCCAGTAGTAACTCTCATATACAATGTTCAATCAGCTTGAAATTTCCCATGTATGATTACAGTGTCGGACTGAACAGTTCTACATAATCATTTTTCGCTCATACTCTTAGCGCCACCTACTGGCAAGAGCCAGTACTACCTGTTACATACAATGTTATATCAGCTTCAAATTTCACATGCATGATTCTAGTCTCGGCCTGAACAGATCTCCATAGGAAATTTCCCAACAGGGGTTAGCAAAGCTATAGGCTATCCATAAGTACAGAATGTGTCTGTCTAGACTGTTAGCTAAATGTTATCATATTATCTGTATGTACACGCGCACACAGACATGCAGCGCAGCACAGCCCACTCTCGCGATTTCCCAACGGGGAATTGTCTAGTTATTCTTCCTCCCTGATTTTCGGCACCTAACTTGCCCCGCAGCTTTGAGCGCACACAAATAAAAAATACATCAAAACGTGCGGCTCGTTCGGACTCGGTGTGCTATTATTTTTATCTCCAGAATATTAATTTTTCGCGTCGTAAGACGCGAAAAACTGCCACAAATTTCCCATCTGGAATGAATGGGACGAGGTCCAAAAAACGCACAAATCTGCCACGTTTTTCAAACATCTCCTGCTCTGGCCTACGTTCACCTAGAAACACCATTCAAACTTTAAAATGTAGGCACGGGTCTTGTCTATTTAAGTTGTATTTGAACTTTTTTCCTACGATGTTTTGTTTTTGAACGGTGACCCTTTAAAGATGGTGAGTTATTTTGGAAAAATTCAGGATTTATAATGGGTGTGTATTGCGGAATGTTCGTGCAGAGCTAATTGACAGAGTGCGGAGACTCAAAAAAAACTCTCAGAAATTCTCTCTCTCTCTCGCGACCCCAGCCACAAATTACACAGTAGAACTGTGATTTTTTCACAGAGTTGTAGCCACACTTGTCTTCTTTCTCCCAATGTGTCTACTTTATCAGTAGGATGTACGGTTTTTCATTTATCTGCCCCCAACCGACAAGAGCAGCTCTCAACTGCTCCATTTACTCCAATGTTAATCGGGAGGAGGATTTTCCAGGATTCTCGAAAGTGCACCTGTTTTTAACTCGCTCCTATTACCACATTTTAGAAGCTAGGACCACAAAAACTTATGTCTGTGTTCTTTAAGGCCTTTCTGGCTTGATGGTGAAGAAATTTTGCCGATATCATGTTTGGTTTGGAAGAAATGGCAGTAGTTTGACGTCCTAAATGTGAGCCAGAAATCACGCTCAAATCAGCTGCCACAGACACCAGCTTTGGTCGTTGCTAGGGAGTAACGACAACCATCTCCGCGGCAACCGAGCTCAGCTGGGCCAATTAATTCTTCAGACTCCAAAAAACTCTCAGAAATTCTCTCTTTCCGTGACTCACCCCAGCCACAAATTACACAGTAGAACAGTGATTTTTCACAAAGTTGTAGCCACACTTGTCTTCTTTCTCCCAATCTGTCTACTTTATCAGTAGGACTTATGGTTTTTGATTGATCTGCCTGTAACCGACAAGAGTAGCGCTCAACTACTCCATTCACTCCAATGTAAATCACACAGACAGAGAGACTGCAGCAGAGTATGATCGTCCGGCGTCTGTGTCAAGTGCACAGATATCAGCCATCTCATTGGACAAATCACCTCGGATACAGATGACAGACAACACAGGAGGACTCTGATTGGACAGTTGTGTGTGTGTGGTTTTTCATATTTCACGTGTATGACAAGAGTCCCAGCCTGAACACAATTACATGAAAATATTTCCCATCAGGCCTAGCGCCCGCTACTGGAAACAGGAAGTGACATATTTTACTCTACAAGCCCCTCCTCCAAGGTGGTAAAACATGTTAACCTCAAATTCATGTCAGGAAACTCTTAAGACCTTGATTAAGGTCTGTGACAAAACTTGTTCAGGTTACAACAGAGGGCGTGACCCTGGCGGCGCGGCGCATATAACCTTCGCCATGATGCCTCGCCATGACATTTAGGCTGCGATAACTCGCCTGTACTTCATCCTGTCTGCACCAAATTTCACATGCTTGATCAGAGTCCCGCCCTGAACAGATCTACACACTCCTTTCCTTACCAATACTATAGCGCCACCCACTGGTGACAGCCTGTATCAACTCTCATATACATTGTCTGATTTGCTCCAAATTTCACAAGTTTGATGAGGGTACCGCCCTGAACACATCTACATATACATTTCTCACTCATAGTCATAGCGCCACCTACTGGGCAGAGCCTGTATAAACTGTCATATACATTGTCCAATCTCCACCAAATTTCACAGGTTTGATGAGGGTACTGCCCTGAACACATCTACATAGACATTTTTCACTCATACTGATGGCGCCACCTACTGGGCAGAGCCTGTATCAACTCTCATATACATTGTCTGATTTGCTCCAAATGTCACAGGTTTCATGAGGGTACTGCCCTGAACACATCTGCATATTCATTTTTCACTCATAGTCACAGCGCCACCTACTGGTAAGAGCCAGTAGTAACTCTCATATGCAATGTTCAATCAGCTTGAAATTTCCCATGTATGATTACAGTGTCGGACTGAACAGTTCTACAGAATCATTTTTCGCTCATACTCTTAGCGCCACCTACTGGCAAGAGCCAGTACTTTTTTACACGTGGGGTTCACACACACACGCGCACACAGACATGCTTACGCTAACGGAGCGTTAGCAGTTAGCTTGGCTAGTCGGAGCCCAGTAGCTCCGGGCCAACAGGGGTTAGCAAAGCTATAGGCTATCCATAAGTACAGAATGTGTCTGTCTAGACAAATACCATAGATGAAGACGCTGCAAATCACGCGCACACAGACATGCAGCGCAGCACAGCCCACTCTCGCGATTTCCCAACGGGGAATTGTCTAGTTATTCTTCCTCCCTGATTTTCGGCACCTAACTTGCCCCGCAGCTTTGAGCGCACACAAATAAAAAATACATCAAAACGTGCGGCTCGTTCGGACTCGGTGTGCTATTATTTTTATCTCCAGAATATTAATTTTTCGCGTCGTAAGACGCGAAAAACTGCCACAAATTTCCCATCTGGAATGAATGGGACGAGGTCCAAAAAACGCACAAATCTGCCACGTTTTTCAAACATCTCCTGCTCTGGCCTACGTTCACCTAGAAACACCATTCAAACTTTAAAATGTAGGCACGGGTCTTGTCTATTTAAGTTGTATTTGAACTTTTTTCCTACCATGTTTCGTTTTTGAACGGTGACCCTTTAAAGATGGTGAGTTATTTTGGAAAAATTCAGGATTTATAATGGGTGTGTATTGCGGAATGTTCGTGCAGAGCTAATTGACAGAGTGCGGAGACTCAAAAAAAACTCTCAGAAATTCTCTCTCTCTCTCGCGACCCCAGCCACAAATTACACAGTAGAACTGTGATTTTTTCACAGAGTTGTAGCCACACTTGTCTTCTTTCTCCCAATGTGTCTACTTTATCAGTAGGATGTACGGTTTTTCATTTATCTGCCCCTAACCGACAAGAGTAGCTCTCAACTGCTCCATTTACTCCAATGTTAATCGGGAGGAGGATTTTCCAGGATTTTCGAAAGTGCACCTGTTTTTAACTCGCTCCTATTACCACATTTTAGAAGCTAGGACCACAAAAACTTATGTCTGTGTTCTTTAAGGCCTTTCTGGCTTGATGGTGAAGAAATTTTGACGATATCATGTTTGGTTTGGAAGAAATGGCAGTAGTTTGACGTCCTAAATGTGAGCCAGAAATCACGCTCAAATCAGCTGCCACAGACACCAGCTTTGGTCGTTGCTAGGGAGTAACGACAACCATCTCCGCGGCAACCGAGCTCAGCTGGGCCAATTAATTCTTCAGACTCCAAAAAACTCTCAGAAATTCTCTCTTTCCGTGACTCACCCCAGCCACAAATTACACAGTAGAACAGTGATTTTTCACAAAGTTGTAGCCACACTTGTCTTCTTTCTCCCAATCTGTCTACTTTATCAGTAGGACTTATGGTTTTTGATTGATCTGCCCCTAACCGACAAGAGTAGCGCTCAACTACTCCATTCACTCCAATGTAAATCACACAGACCGACAGACTGCAGCAGAGTATGATCGTCCGGCGTCTGTGTCAAGTGCACAGATATCAGCCATCTCATTGGACAAATCCCCTCGGATACAGATGACAGACAACACAGGAGGACTCTGATTGGACAGTTGTGTGTGTGTGGTTTTTTCTGCCATGATATAACCTTCTGCTCCGCGCTGATCGATCTCATTGGACAAATCACCTCGGATACAGATGACAGACAACACAGGAGGACTCTGATTGGACAGTTGTGTGTGTGTGGTTTTTCATATTTCACGTGTATGACAAGAGTCCCAGCCTGAACACAATTACATGAACATATTTCCCATCAGGCCTAGCGCCCGCTACTGGAAACAGGAAGTGACATATTTTTTTTACTCTACAAGCCCCTCCTCCAAGGTGGTAAAACATGTTAACCTCAAATTCATGTCAGGAAACTCGTAAGACCTTGATTAAGGTCTGTGACAAAACTTGTTCAGGTTACAACAGAGGGCGTGACCCTGGCGGCGTGGCGCATATAACCTTCGCCATGATGCCTCGCCATGACATTTAGGCTGCGATAACTCGCCTGTACTTCATCCTGTCTGCACCAAATTTCACATGCTTGATCAGAGTCCCGCCCTGAACAGATCTACACACTCCTTTCCTTACCAATACTATAGCGCCACCCACTGGTGACAGCCTGTATCAACTCTCATATACATTGTCCAATCTCCACCAAATTTCACAAGTTTGATGAGGGTACCGCCCTGAACACATCTACATATAAATTTTTCACTCATAGTCATAGCGCCACCTACTGGGCAGAGCCTGTATAAACTGTCATATACATTGTCCAATCTCCACCAAATTTCACAGGTTTGATGAGGGTACTGCCCTGAACACATCTAAATATACATTTCTCACTCATAGTCATAGCGCCACCTACTGGGCAGAGCCTGTATAAACTCTCATATACATTGTCCAATCTCCACCAAATTTCACAGGTTTGATGAGGGTACTGCCCTGAACACATCTGCATATTCATTTTTCACTCATAGTCACAGCGCCACCTACTGGTAAGAGCCAGTAGTAACTCTCATATACAATGTTCAATCAGCTTGAAATTTCCCATGTATGATTACAGTGTCGGACTGAACAGTTCTACAGAATCATTTTTCGCTCATACTCTTAGCGCCACCTACTGGCGAGAGCCAGTACTACCTGTTACATACAATGTTATATCAGCTTCAAATTTCACATGCATGATTATAGTCTCGGCCTGAACAGATCTCCATAGGAAATTTCCCAACAGGGGTTAGCAAAGCTATAGGCTATCCATAAGTACAGAATGTGTCTAAATGTTATCATATTATCAATGTACGCACACAGACATGCAGCGCAGCACAGCCCACTCTCGCGATTTCCCAACGGGGAATTGTCTAGTTTTCATTGTTATGCAGATGATACTCAATTATACTTATCAATGAAGCCAGACGAAACCAATCAGCTATCTAAACTAGAAGCATGCCTTAAGGACATAAAGATCTGGATGACTAGAAACTTTCTGCTACTTAATTCAGACAAAACTGAAGTTATTGTGCTCGGCCCAAAACACCTCAGAGATTCTTTCTCTAATGATATAGCTGCCCTAGATGGCATCAGCCTGGCATCCAGCACTACTGTTAGGAATCTGGGAGTTCTATTTGATCAGGATATGTCCTTCATCTCCCACATAAAACAAATACCAAGGACAGCCTTCTTTCATCTTCGCAACATAGCAAAAATCAGACACATCTTGTCTCAACACGATGCAGAAAAACTAGTCCATGCATTCGTTACTTCCAGGTTGGATTATTGTAACTCGTTACTATCAGGCTGCCCTAATAAGTCACTAAAAACTCTGCAGCTGGTACAAAATGCTGCAGCACGTGTGCTGACAAGAACTAGGAAGAGAGATCACATCTCTCCTGTATTAGCCTCTCTGCACTGGCTTCCTGTAAAATCTAGAATAGAATTTAAAATCCTTCTTCTTACTTACAAAGCTCTTAATGGTCAGGCACCATCATATCTTAAAGAGCTCATAGTGCCATATTACCCCTCTAGAACATTGCGCTCCCAGGATGCAGGCCTGCTTGTGGTACCTAAAGTCTCTAAGAGTAGTGTTGGAGGTAGAGCCTTCAATTACCAGGCCCCCCTCCTCTGGAACAATCTACCAGTCAAGGTCCGGGAGGCAGACACCCTCTCTTCTTTTAAGAGTAGACTTAAAACTTTCCTCTTTGACAAAGCTTATAGCTAGGGCTGGCTCAGGCTTGGACTAGCCCATAGTTATGCTGCTATAGGTTTAGACTGCCGGGGGGATCTGACACACCAAGCTTCTCTCTCTCTCTCTCTCTCTGACTCTCTCTCCCTCTCTGTCCCTCTCTCTCTCTCTCTGACTCTCTCTCCCTCTCTGTCTCTCTCTCTCTCTCTCTCTCTGTCATATTAATGCAGCTCATTAACTCTGTATCTTCTGGTCCCATTAACATTACTAACCACATATCTTCCCGGGAGTTCTTGTGCTCCCTTGTCTTGAAGGTTCCTGAGGATCGTTGCTGCAGACCACCTGCTGCTGTGGACCTGCTCGACTGCAACAACTACTAACATCAGCCTTCCCCATAGTATCATTATTGTTGCTGCTAATGCTAATAGTAGACCTGTTGACTTCAACTGTTACAATTACGATTACCTTAGCCTTTATCATTACTCTGCTTCTCTCGCTAATTTATTTATTTATTTATTTATTTAGCCAATCTTCACCCTAGTCTACCACTATTATTGGCATTGTAACCATCAGTATGTGTCTGTTGTTGTGGTAACAAGAACATATGTTGTTGTTGCTCTCTTTGCCTGTCTCTATCCTGCATCTCCTTCTATCCCATTTTCGGCCCATCCAGTCGAGGCAGATGGCTGTTCAACATGAGTCTGGTTCTGCTCGAGGTTTCTGCCTGTTAAAAGGAAGTTTTTCTGCCAATGTGCCGAATTGCTAAGTGCTACTCATGGTGGATTGATGTTGGGCCTCTCTTTAAATAACTTAACAAAGAGTCGGTCTAGACCTGCTCTTTCTGTAAAGTGTCTCGAGATAACTCTGGTTATGATTTGGCGCTATACAAATAAAATTGGATTTGATTTGATTTGATTTGATTTAGCTACTGCTAACCCAATCCTAAATCCAAAAGGCAACTGGACTTCAATCAAGTCCAGTTGCCTTTTGGATTAAGTTTAGAATGACCATGACCTGGATGACTGAGAACCTTCACAGACGTACTGCTAACGTAGCACTGAAGCACTTCATAGCTAGCAAAACTGTTTGATAGATCAGTGGTTCTCAGCTGGTTGGGCGGGACCCAAAAGTGGGTTGCGGAGCTGTTTTCATTCGGATGTGTGCTTGGAAAAAAAAAATTGTGACAAAAAGTCGATGCTATGCTTTTAATCTGAAGGAAGTGGGTTTCCTATGACATGCGTGCAGTAGTAGCATTAGTCACACTCCATGCTTCCACTGATCCCAGCTACAGTTACATTTACATTCTTGAAACTTGATGAGCTGGACATGTTTCTGTAGAGAGAATACTTTCTTCTTATGCACTGACATCATGTTGCTTGACTATTATACTGCTGTGTTTTGTGAAGTTGACATACTGTGCTGTTATGTTCAGCCTCAGGTAAAAACTGCACCAGTGTTCTTTAAACAAATTTAAAGGGTTGAAAAAATCAGAAATTTGCTGTCGTCTGACAGTAGCTAATGGATTATGTTTCACCTTGAAACATGTCCATGTGATTTTCACTATCTATCGTCTTTTGAGCTGCTGATGCATCAGAAGGCATGTGATGACAGTAATTTGTCAGATTACCCACGTTTGTAAAATTTTCCACCCTTGACCTCAGAGGTAAAACATTCTAACATCACATGAGCTAGCTGCCCATGTGACCTCCGCTGTGTGAATATGTTGAATACAGGCTGTAAGATGTACATTTCATGACCTCCCTTCTTTCTGCCTTCCTAACAGATAGGAACACTTTAGCCCTCGGATGTGTTCAGACAACACGTCGTTCTAAAAGAAGCAAACTAATGACTGTCTGTGCAGCTCTGTCCACAGTGACCCAGAGAGGTTTAAAGTAAAGCTATGTCTGCAGAATATATGTGACCTTTAACTGGCACATCACAGCTCTGTCTCTCTGTCTGAAGTCTGCAGAAATCACGAAATCCCCTTTCTTGCTGCGGTCACGTGACCCGTCATGCGTCCTGTGTGTGTGCTGTTAGAAACATACAAAGCAGGGCTTATTCAGAGAAGTGAATGACTGCTGACACCTGAGGATCACAGGGGTTCAGCTGCACCTAAGACTGTCCATTGTTTGTCTTGTCTCAGTGGTGGTCAGAGAAACAGAAGGAGAGCAGCAACACTTTGCACGACAGTATGACAGAGAGAAAATGTTTCCGTCCATGTTGGACTGTTCTCAGTGCAACATGAGACATGCATGATACGTGGGCGCACCAAGTCAATGATCTAAGGCTTTACTGAACACACATGGAGCAGGACAGGTAAATACAAACACACACACACACACACACACTGAAACCTTTAAAAGCTTGCCCTCTTTGCTCTGCAGCACATTTCTCACTGTCTCTGCAGCCTGATCATGTCTGACACAGACACATATAGACCCCTGTCTGAATGCTTCTTTCTGTTCTCTGTGTATCTGTGCTCCTTCACTGCACTCAGTGTCACCTGACACTACAGGCCAAACAACCCATAGGAAGAACCATACGTTTATGTAAGACAGAATTAAGATTCAGATACCCTAAACTCTCATTTAATCTGAACTGTTTGTAATCATAGACCCTGCTGGAGCCTTTAAGGTAGAGTTGTTCAGATACCATTAGAAATGCCTCCAGTACGACAAAGTCGCAGTATGGGGTAACAGAGAGTACACCAGTTAATTTCCCGGTGTGATACCATAATTTAAAAGCCCCTCATATATGAATTTAGTTCTTGTTCTCCGAAACAGAAGCCTTCATTCAAACTGCTGTTTTAATGCAGTAAAAACATCTGATTTCAGGTAAAAGATCATGTGACCAGAGCAAACAATGACACATTAGTCAAAGCTGGTAAAAACACAAAATAAAACAGGTTCATGTTCTCCAACATTCCCCTTCAGACACAGCACCACATTTAACTACATTAAGCATCAACACTGATTCAACATCCAGGTACAAGTGATGAAAAATTCCCTTTAATTTGCAGAACAACACAAGAACAATGTGAGTCTTTGGCCTTTCTCTGATGGAGGCTGTACGAGGATGTCATATTACGTGGCTTTTGTTTTTAGGATGGAATTTCCTGAATAATTCCCATAATGCTTTTAGACAAAGGCACATTGCCTGCTGGTGTGGGAGTAAAAGTTACAGACTGATGATGATAAAAAACGTTTAGTCCCATCGAACCGACACGTAAGAGTTAAAGTCCAGCAGTGAACAGTTTTAACATTAAATGCACCTTTTAAATAAACGTTAAAGAGTTTTCACTTCTTCAGTGTTACTGCTGCATTATCAATGCAGAGTTTAAATGTTGCGTGTGATTGGTTGGTCATATGTTCGCTTTAGAAATGTTTTACATTCATGTCAGATGAATGTTGGACACTAACAGTTTAACAAAGTGAAAATCCTCAGGTTTGCCTTATCGCCATACCTCTGCTCTTCATCTCTTCACGTTATAAATACTGTGTCCTCCCTCTACTGTTACGCTCCTCTCGCTCCTTCAGGATCATGTTTGTACATGTTGCCGTTTCTCCATCAGCTTCTCCTCCAAACACTTGATGAGGATAGGGTCGACTTTGGCGTCGAACTTGTTTGCAAACCAGTGTCCGAAGTTGAGCAGCCAGCGGAGCTCAGCAGCTCCGTAGATACAAACACTCCTCATGTGTGTCCCGGTGCATGCTGGGTAAAGATTTCCCTCCAAATAGTTCCACTTGACGAGTCGCGTTTTACTCCTCAGGTCCGTGATGTCGGCCTCTGACCTGGGGACGTGTCCGGGCACCCCGGGTACCCTGACCAGGGTGGCCCAGAAGTGTTCATCAGGTGAGTATGTGTCAGCTGACCAGGACAGGAAGTCCTTCACCACTGCGCTGCTGCTTATGTAATCCACAAACTCCCTGGACAAGACGAAGTATGCGCTCCCAATGAATACCTGGATCCCGTGGGGCGGAGCTTGTTTGGCGGCTGTGGTTCTGACGGGAATGCGTCGGTACTCGTATGGAACGTTTCTCAGCTCGTGTTTGAAGCTGAAGCGCTGCTTCTTCAGCTCGCTGGGTCGACTCGACTCCAACATGTTGCTGCCGTTCAGCTGCTTCAGCTCCATCACCAGCTCATAGTTTGACTTCAGAGGGAAGTCCTGACCACACAGGTTGATGACATACTTCCACTTGACCTCTAACCTCAGCAGGTCAGAGAGACAGTTGAGGTCGGCGTTGAGCCTGCTGATGTGGGCGTATTCCACAGATTCCAGTTTGGAGGCGATGAATACGTTCGACGTGCACCGAGCGAGGTTTTTAACTGCCCTAACAAACGCTGGAGACGACTTCTGGTCGTAGTGGATGCAGTAGATGTTGTGAGGGGCGTAGATGGCGTGAAGGATACGCTCCACCATGGGGGCGTTCTTATGAACCACCAGAGAGTAAGCCAACGGGAAGCTCCGCTCTGCTTCCGACACTGGCACGTCATCATAACCCCTCGCTCTGATGAACGTCTGACAGTCTGCAGTCAGACTCACAGTGCTCTCATCGTCCAACTCAACGATGGCTTTCCGTTTTATCTGCAGAACCTTCCCGATCTCCACAGGGTCCAGCTCGTAGACGGCCGTGCAGTTGATGTCATACCTGTGGTCGTGGTTCCTGGAGAAGCTGCCGGTGATTCCATACGGCTCGATGAACACACTGTCCCTCACGGTGACTTTAATGTAGACCAGTTTGAGCAGACAGACGGCCAGCAGGGACAGAGACAACAGGAAGCACCTGTGTCTCAATCTATGTATGTGGTGGCCACATCTTATTTTCATTCTGGGAACAAAGGGATAAAAGAGCAGAGCGTGGAGGCTTAATAATGTACTGTGGATAGATATACATCACTATTATACGACATTAATACTCTTTAATTTGTTAAGGTGCATAAAACTCTAGGAAGAGTCTAACACATGTAACTGAAGAAAGCTCCAGTTAATCATTAAAATCAGACCGTGCAACCTTTTCACTATTGCACAACTTGACGTTTGAAACGTTTGTTTTCTGATAGTTCTGTTCAGAACCTGGTGAAACAAAAAAAGGAAAGTGATTACCTTGCTCTCTAAAGTTGTCATGGGCCGCTGTCCTGCCATGCACACGTCTCCCACAGTCACACATAAGAACCTTTAACGTGATGAGAAACATTTCCTCAGTTTGTGTGCAAAAATAAAACGGAAGAGACAAAAAGAAACGAAACCAAAAAAAAGCTAAATTAAATGTATCTAACAAATTAAAGACAATGAGGAAACCGTCTGCTGAGTGTATGAGGAGCGGAGGGGAGATTGAACTATAGCCTACTTGAGTACAATTTTACTTCATATTGTATGTAAGTGTTTTAATTTTGTGCAACTGTACCCGTACTCCACTACATTATGAGGTTTATGGGCTTTATTTGGGTTATATTTATCTGATAGCAGCAGTAACTTGTAACTTTGCACATTAATATTATGAATATAAAATCAACTAATAAATATTAAGACATTATTATAGGTTAAGCTAATTATGAGTATATAAAGTAAATAAAATAAGCAAGCAGCATTAAAGTGATGAACACATGAATGACCACTGATTCCAAAGCAGGAATGTAAAAAACATCACTGTGAGAAGTGTTTTTATGCATAATGAATACTTTTCTGTCGAACTTTGTGATGCAAATCCTTTTATACCACTACTTAAATACGACTTTAAATAGAAACAAACTTTTACAGCCGCGGTATTTTAACACTGATGTATTCCTACTTTATGAATGCTCCTCTGTATTCCGCAGCAGTCCCACTTCAGCGTCTGTAAAATCTCCTTTACTCTGTAAGGAATCACATGATGCGGCACAGTGCGGAGCAGTCCGAAACACTCTCTATGTATCACTCACTAATGACAGCCTGTTTCTGAGCCAACACAGAGGAAAGTAAAGCAGCAGAAAACTTACCACATGTGTGAGAAGAGTCCGCTGTTACAGAGCAGAGCGCTCCGAGTCCGGGCTGCTGCTGATCGGGGGTCCGCCGCGCACTGAGGGGAGTGTCAGGGGGCAGAGTCCCGCCTCAGTCCGCCCCCTGCCCGGTCACATCCAGCATCACATCACCGCCACACGATACATTCACCACCCGGACACTAATGATTAACCTCCTCTGCACAACACGAGAAATACAGGACGAGGACAGAGCACTCACAGGTTTAATATCTATTCAGTGGGTACACTTTATAATAATAATGTACAGATAATACCGTTAAATGATGATGATTTCACGCATAAATAATCCAGGATGTATCATGATCTACTGCTACACAATGGCGTTATGGGATTAGAGTGAACCACGTCAGTCATTCACACTTAATTAATAGATTAAATTATTTAATAGATTTAAACTTTATTTGAGAGACGTGTGTTTGCTTAAACTCTCAAAGTTTAATGTTACTGAAATACAGCTGACTTTATACAAACAAAGCAAATAGTTTCCTCAGGGGTGGAAAAAATGAGCCAGCGTCTGTCTCCAGCAGTGAGTCAGTCCCCATAGAGCCCCATGTTAAACTTTACAGCAGAAATAAACATGTTTACAGCCTGGTACAAAAAACAGTTTGGGTCTCTATAGCTCATTTCTCTCTTCATGACAACTGTACGGGGAGAATCTTTATACAACTCACCTGTTTACATTATATTAAGGCTTAAAGTGGAGCGTCATTAGGGGCGAGGCCTCTTTGAGTGACAGCTGGGAGCTGCTAGCTGTCTGCTAGGTGTCCCCTCAGCGAATTCAGTCACTCAACGTAACCTCTGGGCCGTGTTGGTGCTGTTGGAGCCTTTTGGAGATTTGTTCATGTAAATATCAGACAGATAGTCTGTGTTCAAAAAACAAGATGGTGACGTCCAAAATGTCAAACTGGAGTGTTCACATATGGGTGACGTCATGGCTAGGTCCACTACTTATGTACAGTCTATGGTACCAATACATGTAAGAAATAACTGACACTGCAAATATTTTTATATACTGTGATATTTATCTTTCTTGTGTGTGTGTGTAATGCTGGTCAGTGAAAAATACACACATTTAACATGCAGATACAACAAATACCAAAACAATGCTCAGATCCACTTAAAATGAGCGGTATAGTTTTTCCATGTATAATCAAACTAAACCTGCCATCACATTGACAAACATAAGAACTTTTTAACCTGATATAAACAATTAAAACAAGAAATCTGAACTATAAAATCACAGCAACAAACCTGTGATACGGGATAAAAACAAACAGTATGTACGTTTGAAACCACACTGAGTACAGTAAATTGATCATAAATGAGTTAGAATCTTAAACATGAACAGAATGAGGAGACAGGTAATATTAAAGTTCATTCCACTCAGAGTCTGATCCGTCGTCCTTCAACAGTTTCTCCCAGTAAAAGTCCATCACAGCGTTCGGCAGCAGCTCCTCATTGTCCACCAGACGGATGATTCTGATTCTCATCAGGCGCTTCAGGCTGGCTTCCTCTGCACAAACAGAACACACATTTTAAACTATGATCTATATTTGTAATATAAATGTACAGTTTATTTTGAAGAGGCTGGTGTCTCAGTGCTCAGAGAAGCTCCAGGTGGGACATGTGTGAGCCAGGTGATTAATTATTGACACAGAAGGAGCCACGCTTCAGCGCCTGCCCGCTCTCTGTCTGAGCTGCTGAGAGAAATGTCAGAGGCAGGATGTATGTGGAGCTGAGCGGTAGGAGATGCCAGCAGACAGGAAGTACAGACCTGAGGTCAGATCCTCCACGGAAGAAGAGTCCATGCAGCGTTGAACAGTTTCCTCAGGATGAGTGTGTGTTTCAGTCTCCAGGTTCAGAGTGTAAGAAGACAGAGGTTTGTCTCTGAACGTCACCTGAAGAACAGAGGAGGCTTCAGAGACGTCTTTAAACACCGTTCACATGTGTGTTTATACATCATGTATTATTAATGGGAGTATCAGTTTATGCTGAAGGACATGTGAGACCTCACGTTAGATCAGATATCTGCCAGCAGCTCCGTGGGACCATTAGACAGCCTTCTGTTGTACTGTTTTAATTTTCTCAAAGCGGTGGAAGATACAGAGGAAGAGGAGGAGTGTGCTGGTGCACAGCTCCACAGTGAACACTCAATAATTTACAGCCTAATGCTGCATCCTGTCACAGGACTGCCACTGACAGCAGGAAACAGCAGAGACCTGAACCCTGTTCCACACGACAGAGGAGGAAGGAAAAGAGTCTGTGGTCCTCAGAGGATTATCACTGAAGTTAATGACTGATAAAAACACTTCCTTTTAAACTTAAAAGAACAAAAACGTGCAGTTTTTGATGATATTACATTACTACTGTTTTTATATGGTACTGCCTGCCGCTTCAAACCCCTCAACAAAAAATGTATGTTGGACAGCATGTCAGCAACCTGTGTGTGAGCTTTATCAATAACTCCACTTTACTAGTAACACTTATAATGTCGTCCTGCTGCTACCTGAGGAATATTATATGGATATGATCGATGATGAGTTTAAAAGATACCCGTCCTTCTGTTATGCTTTTATTTCCTCATGATTAGGCAGAAAATAGCTGAAATAGTCATGTCTTGCTCTGAAATAGAGTTTTGTACAAACTGACGCGACCTGGTCATTAGCATTAGTTTAAGAACTGCACAGCGTCTTTGTTGCTTAATGGTTACAGGAGACTTCTGGTAGGTTTAAACATTTGCTATTTGCCCTTTTTACATGTTTTGGGACCCAAGTGACTCTTGGGTACAATTAGTTTTGGAATTGCTCCAGTCGGCAGCCGTGAAACAGGCCTAAATGGCTGCAAGGTAATCCTTCAGGCAAAAGCTTGTTCAAAGGTCGTCCACTAAAAGTTCTTGTTGTTTCCACTGACAGGCTCAGATTGTTATTCTTAGTGTCTGAGAACATAACAGAAAGGATCCCTACAGAGATAGAAATTTTCACCACCAGCTACTCCGCTGCCTCCTCCTCCCCTTCCTTGCAGCCCCCAATCCACAGGTAAGGGTCCTTCTCAACCCCCCTCCTCTGGTTCCCAGTCTAACAGCCCTCTCATATACCCCTTTCCCACCTAAATTTAGCGTGTTGACGCAGGTTTTTCAGACCCAGGAAAACCCACTTATAGATGCCGACTGTCTCCGTTCCCATTGCCAGTGGAGGATATTGCTTTCAGTCTCTTTTCTGCTGCGTCACCGTCTGACGTCACAGGTCTTTATTGTATCTATTACTCATTCAGTCTGTTTATTAGACTCGGAGCCGACAGATTTGGAATGATGTTCGTGCGCTGCTTGGACGGAGACAGGCGGAATTTGTAGCTGAGATTACAAGGAGTCCCAGAAGTTACGTCGGAAAGGGGTTTGCGTTCCCATCAATGCCGATCGGAGCCTAGGCGATAATTACCAGGGTCTACTGCAGAGTATTTGACCCGGGTCTGAATGCCGATTGTAACCTTTCCCACTAAGTAAAAAAGCCGGGTGTTAGCGGATATTATTATATACGACTCCACCCATCTCCCTCCTGTCACCTCTACAGTGTGCTTCACAGCTGATCATGTTAGAAGACAGCTGACAAGACTCCACTCAGGCAAGGCCTTGATGGTGTCAGCCCCAGGGTGCTCAAAGCCTGTGCCCCAAGCATTGTGGAGTGCTTCACCGAGTCTTCAACATGAGCCTGAGTCTTCAAAGGGTCGAAGTGCTGTGGAAGACATCCTGCCTCGTTCCTGTGTCAAAGATGCCGCGTCACAGTGGCTCCATGGACTACAGACCTGTGTCACTGACGTCCCACATCATGAAGACCCTGGAGAGACTTGTCCTGGAGCAGCTCTGGCCCAGGGTCAGGCCCCACTTAGATCCCCTTCAGTTCGCCTACCAGAACCGACTTGGAGTTGAGGATGCCATCACTTTCCTGCTCATCCTTCTACACTCACCTGGACAAGCCAGTGAGCAGTGTGAGGGTCATGTTCTTTGGCTCAGAGACCTGCCATCTTCAGAAGTTTTCTGATGACTCTGTTGTAGTTGGATGTATCAACACAGTTAGGAGGCTGAATACAGGATTGTTGTGTGAAACTTTGTCACATGGTGTGAGCAGAACCATCTCCAGCTTAACGTGGCAAAGACAAAAGAACTGATCGTGGATCTGAGGAGGGCAAAGGCACCGGCGACCCCTGTTTCCATCCAGGGGGTCAGTGTGGACATTGTTGAGGACTCGGGGGTTTACTTTACTTTCTTAACAAACTGGAATGGGCCAAGAACACAGAAGCCTGAGCCGTCTCTAACATCTGCAGGACGATGCTGAAGATGTTCTATGAGTCTGTGGTGGCTATTGCTATCCTGTTTGCTGGTGTGTGCTGGGGCAGCAGGCGGAGGGTAGCTGACGCCAACAGACTGAACAAACTGATCCACAAGGCCAGTGACGTTGTGGGGGTGGAGCTGGACTCTCTGACGGTGGTGTCAGAGAGGAGGATGCTGTCCAAGTTACATGTGATCTTGGACAATTTTTCCCACCCACTCCATGATGTGCTGGTTAAGCACATGAGCACATTCAGTCAAAGACTCATTCCCCATGATGCACCACAGAACGCCACAGGAAGTCATTCCTGCCTGTGGCCATCAGACTCTACGACTCTTCCCTCTGACTGTCTGACACACAGGCACGTATTCTCAACTGTGCACTGAACTGAACATTAACTGGAAAAGAACTTAATCTGACTGAGCAATAATCTGACACTGTGCAATAATCTGACATACTGCATTTATACTGTTGATTTAACAATGACGTCCTATTGTAACTATTTCACTGTATTGACTCTTAATCTGGCGATTATATTTAATTCTGACATTCATATTTAAATCACCATAGAGCCCATTTCTCGGCACTTTTATATTTTATCTTTATTTCTTATTATTGCATATATACTGCACATACTTGACATATTTCTTACGTATTTATATTTCCTATATTTCTTAACGCTTCTCTCTGTGTCAGAGCAACTGTAACGCCTGAATTCCCTCCCGGAGATAAATAAAGTATTTCTGATTGTTAAAGGGGAAGATGTTTTTTTTAACCAGAAACGTTACATCGCTCCACTGAAATACAGGAAATACCTTTTAAGATGAATGCTGGAAGTAAAATTACAATCCCACTGGTTTCAGGCTATTCTTGCATCTCTCCCTGTTTCCTCCCTTTCAGTCAAGTTAAAATACTTTGAGTATTGTTGTGGGCGTTTTTTTCAGCTTCTGGTTATGAAACATGAAATACAATCCAGGATGAGGTTGGAGGCTGAACAGAGGCCAGTTTATGAAACTATGAGACTAAATTTTACTGAGGAAATTTCCCAATCATCGTGTTTTCCTTCTGCACAGGTTGAACTTATTTCTGCTGCAGTGGTCTCTGAACAGGCCTCTTAATAATAATAATAATAATAAGTTTAATTTCTATAGCGCCTTTCATGGGACCCAAGGTCACTTTACAAAGAGGAACACAGAAACACTCACAAACAGACTAGACACAGTAAATTAAATGACTGGAGTTAAAGGCTGTAGGCTGTGTTGAATAGATGGGTTTTGAGGAGTTTTTTGAAAGAGGCCAGTGTGGGAGCATTGCGGAGGTCGGGAGGGAGAGCTAACTCATGTCCGTTTATGTGAGTTACAGTGAAAACTGTAAAGACCCTTTTTTCCTGTTTCTGCAGCCCATTCCCAGTGTTGTGGTCAGATTAAGGCAGTGTGGAGTCTGACCTTGTCCCAGGCGTATGCTGAGTTGATGGGGATGTTGTTTCCGAGCACAGACTCCAGCCAGCGTTCTGGAGTCGGGTGAACTCTGCCTTTAAGGTCCTTTAAAGAGCCATCGGGCAAGACGTGAGCCCGACACCAGTGACCCTGCAGAGACAACACAAACACTATGTTTTATTAAATCGTGAGTCTTTGAAAGACAGCAGAACGGAATAGACAAAGCCTGTGTTGGCAGAAGTCCTGATCTGCAGATCTCAGAGCTTTTAATTCACGCTTTCATTTTCTCCTGTCTAGATTATTGTCCCGTAAACATGTCTCGGTCACTCCTCTTTAAATTGTTTACAGTGACTTCAATATTCTTTTTAAAAGGCTTTGAAAAAACTCATCTGTATACACAAGCTTTCTTTAAACTCTCCATCCTTGTCTTTTGTTTTGGTTTTGTCTGTTTCTAATCAAGCTTGGTTAATGTGATTTATTATTTTTTTGGTTTGTTTTATTCTTGTGTTTGTGAAGTAGTTTGTAATCAAGTGTTTTAAAGTACTATATATATAAAGCTTTATTTCTTTCTTACTTACTGAAGTGCATTGGCCTTCAGAGCCCCTAATGATACGTAAGAATGGCAGCCAGTAACTTTTCAACTTCCTCCTAACATACAGGAAGCAAGCGAACTATCGCTGAAAGATTGGAAAAAAGTTGTCCAGATAAACTTCCAGTGATCCGGAAGGATGGAAAAAAGGACTGGAAAACAATAAAACCAGCGACACTTAACTTCTGTTTGTGGAGAAGTTCAGACAACGTTGTCGAGCACAACTAAAACAGAAAGTTCTTTGTAGTTAAAAATGTTCAGTATGTAACAACAGGTGGAAAAGTTGCCATACAGGATTCCCACAGAGGGTGGTGTCTGATGGTGCACTACTCTTTATCTGTGCGGACACTAACGGCCCTCTTGGCCACACAAGAAGCTCCAGGTGTGTCTGTGCCTGCAAAGGAATCATTAACTGAGAGAAAGGGTTGTTTCTGTATCCATGGTAAGACAATGAATGGTGCGTTGATTTTGTTTGTTTTAGGTTTTAGGTTGATGTATTTCAACTCTGCAGAAAACAACCTGTTACACCTGTTAGGATGAATGTGGTTTTATGAGAAGTCTGACCTTCATGAAGAGCTGCAGAGGACCTCCAGGCTGCAGGACTCCCCTCTGGATGAGCTCAAAGAGATGTCTGCTGCTGTCTCCAGCTCTCATCTGTATCAGTGCATTTTTCCTTTTCACCTCAAAGTTGATGTGTCGTAACGTATTTCCTGTTTGTTTTGCGTTGCTCTGACAGCTGCTGAATTTCTTATTCAGCCCAACAGTGTGTTTAGGGGCTTTCTTCCACGTGGTGTGTGACAGAGCAGGAGGTCTGCAGGCTCTGTGAGGAGCAGATCTTAACCCACGGGCCTGTGAGACCGCTCTGTGGCTCTGAGCATCTTTATCACAGCCGTGTGCGTCTCGAGCTTTAGACGAGGCCGATGTAGAAACTGGAGGTGAGACTTGATCTGGCTGCTGTCGCTCGTCTGTACTGTGTTGATGGTTTGGAGGCTGAGTGGAGAGTTTGGCCTTCATTGTCACATAAACCTTCACCAGATGCATCTGCTTCTGAAGGATCTTAACCAAAATCCTCTGACGTAAAGCGAGGGAGACGAGCCGACTTTTCAACACGCACTGCCAGAGAGAGTGGGACACACTCCTGCAGAGAATCAAATGCTGCTGTTATTTAGATAAGTAGTCTGCTGGCACAAAACTGTCATAACAGCAATTTAGAGGCTTTATCGTAATTGAATTTCTACTTCTACTACACAGATGACAGTGAAGAGAGAGAGAGAGCGAGGGTGAAACAGTTCAGTTCAGTTCAGACATTTATTGTCCCAACAGAGGAGGATAAAGACACTCTGAAAACTATAGAAAAAGAATAAAACAAACTCAAACCAGAGAAGCAGAGATCTATAAAGGAACAGTTAAACTGAATTATCTAAACCTATTTCTGGAAGTAAAATTGGGTGTGAATGCAACAGAAACATTTTAATATGTGTGTGTTCTGGACTGGTATTTACAGCAGGTGAGATGTGAATCAGGAAGTAACTTTGCAACATAAAGCTTTGCATTACTTCCACCTGAGCACTTTAAATCATGCAGGTAAACAAGCGGTTAAACTGACGGTTTAAACCTGCCTGACCACCTGCTTCCTCTAACTGTCAATAACATGTCACCTGACACGCACACCTGACGTCCGGCATGTGCTCAGATTATAAGCAAGTACTCTTTTTAGTGACATTTTATCACAATAAATGTAAAATATTTGCAAAATTAATGTTTAAAAAGTTCAGTAATCTGCCTTACTGCAGCATGTTGTACATACTTTTACTCAGAAAACTTGCGAACAAAAGGAGGATAAATAATAAATAAATAAACATTTTGTAAAATATTTCTTCTTGTCTGAAGGTAAGTAAAACATGCAGGTTAAGTGGGAACATATTTTGTGTGGATGATTTTTGTGATAATCCTGTCACAGTTTCAGTCTGCAGTCAGGTTTTACGGGGAGGCCTTGAAACACTGTGTGTTGAGGCTTTGACTCATTTCAATCATTAATATGATCCATACCATATATTTATGTCACATTCTTGCTGAGTGGGTTTAAATAAAGGTCCAGGTTTGGTTTGCAGAAGGGTGAATAAATGAGTGAATGCATGATTATAGTGTTAAGCTATAAACCAAATAAAGACATTAATAGTTTGATGCGTCAAACTCGAATAATGTGGAGCCAAAGTGTTGAAAAAACACACCTTTTTTAATGACTGCATGTAATATGTAATAATCTGTGACGCCCCGCTGTTCTTTAACAAAACATGTGTCCTGAAGTTTGTTTTCATTTTTTTTCTTAAAGTCGATCTGAAACATTTCGAGAGTATCTAGCTTCCGTATCGTGACGTATTTCCGAGTGAAACAGGACGTGCAGGCGGGACATATCATTAGAGGGATTTGATTTGATCGTTGAGAAGTGGGCGTAGACAGACGTTCTCCACAGCGCAGTAGCTAGCTAACTGACCAAGCGTTCTTGGTGCTCTGTGGCTAAATGTTGCAGATTGATTGGTTGAAATTGTTTGGTGCTAACTTACGTAAGCAAGCGTGAAATTCAGTTTTACCAGAAGAAAAAATGATCAGATTTTGATATAAGAATACGAAGAAATGGATTTTCTGTAATTTTTTTGGCCTATATTGTCAAATAGATGCACAATATTACCGGGGATGTGATCTAAAAGGATTAAAATGACATTTTTCATTTCACCTCGTCTTTAAAGCAAACTCTCGAGAAATTGGATTCAGTTTGGGGAATAAATATGTGAAGTTTACCTGATCAGCGCTCTAAAAATACTGTGTATTATTAATATATATTAATATCATCAGTAGCAGTTAAGACTAACTACAATCCATACATGCACTTTCACATGAGAGAAAATATTCAGGATAATATAACTTTATAACAAACTTCATTCACTGTTTTCAAGACGTGGATGAATGCAAATAAATAATCGAGTAAAGAGTATATTTTTATTTCATATTATTTACAACAGTATAATGTTACAGCTATTTGTGCTCCCTGTTCTGTTTTTCCCTTTTCCCTTCTGTTCTCAACTCTGCAGGTGAACCTCATTGCTAACGAGGTGCACCGGGCCTTGGATCAGTGGCCTATTTAAGACACCAGCACTGACATCAAGAGAGGCTTCTGGAGTGGGGACTGATATGGTTCTGCCTCTCAGACTGGGATTTTGTGTTTTTGTGTTCTGGTTGCTTTTTAGTTGGCTTCACATAATGATTCGTTTGAATTGTCTTTAATAAATCCCTTGGTTTTGACTTTTAAAAGGTGTTTCATGTAATTTTGTTGGGTCAATTGTGGATAGTTGTTAGCCCCATAAGGCTGCCTTAGGGTGGGACGTAACAATAAATAATAACCGTCACCTTTGTTCTGTGAAAATTTTGTGACGATAAATGTTCGTCAGTGACCTTTTTTCCACGACGAAGACGAGACGAGAAGCTAAAGATAGATCTGTGATTATATAAACTCTGACAACATGTATGTTTTGTTTTCGTTAAAGAGACAGGACTAAATTGTTAGTGGTGGGCTGTCGGACATTTAAAATCCATGATGTTTCCTCCACTGTGAGTCTAATCTGTCTGTACAAGCAATGCATTCTGTAACTGGTTGAGTTGAGCGTACAGATCCCCCTGAATCTGACCCAGCCACACAGGTGATGATGTCCCAAAGCGGCAGCTTGACAACAACATGACCATGAAAAAAACCAACAACAGATGGACACACTTTATTTATTTAACGCAATGCACTGTGTTAACGGGAGAAGGAGACACCCTGTGGCTACAAACTAGATGGAAGAATCGGGAGAGTCGAGGCTAGATTATCCAAGGTAAGCAATCCTGATATTACACAAGTAAAAGCGTAAAGAAAGTGAAATGTTGGTTTACACATTCAAACAATTGGTGCAACCTGTCAGCTTGATACCAGCTTCTGATACCTGTATGAGGCTAACTGAATTTGTTTAAAGAGAGGAAACTGTCTGACTAGCATGATTGTATTGAATAAAACTGGACTAAAATGTTTTGAGTTGTCGTCGAGTAAAACAAGACTATAATAATAAATGGTATACATGACTAAAATGTGACAAAAACTATTTAGCATGTTTGTCTAAAGACTACCTGCCAAAATTAACACTGCTGTGAAACTTTGCCATGTACTGAAAATCATTATAACACATTATGGGCCGGTTTCACAGACAAGGCTTTAATTAAGCCAGGAGTAGGCCTTAAAGTGTACTATTAAAGTAATACCAGGAAATGTAAGTGGCTTTCATGGATGTGGATTAAGTTTAGCTTAGTTAGTCGGTGACTATGGAGTCCTGGAGTAAGGTAACTAAGCCTAAAGGAGAACACCAGGGTTAAGCCTCATTAGGTTAAGTATGAGCACATGCTGTTGGTCTAATGGTGCTCATAAAAACCCGGAATGGAATTGAAAAACACTGTGACTGGTGTGAACCTGGAGATAAAACAACAGCAGAGGCAAAGAGAATTTGTTCAAAATACTTAAGTGAGTCTGAAAAAAGTCTGAAAGAAGTAAAAAAAAACTGTCAAACAATCCAGTAACTGAAAGTAAAAGCCAGACTGCTTTCACTGAGCAAGAGAAGAAGAGTGGTTGGGCTGCAATTTGCAGTAAATTTAACACAAATTAAAATATAACAAGAAAAGTTTAACTTCTTGTGAGATATCTTTATTGTTTTCAGTGTTTTACTTTTCTCATATTTCTATTTTGTGACATACACTTTAGAATGATATCTGCCTTTATAGACTCTGTGGAAGAACCTTAAACTGGTGTAAACAAATAGAGAATGCAGAGGTCGGAAGAGAGCAATTTAATACTGGTGAATTGTACACCACACGATGACCGAACGTAAATTGGTCAGTGTTTTTGGTAAATATATTCCACTGTCTGCGTCAATCTTTATTCTTCTTTCATACTAAGGACCAAATGAGTTTATTGCTTCTAATGGAGTATTTTAATCACCACAAACTATATCTAAAGACGGCCTTGATTTCGTCACTCATTTAATTTTCCGTGCACACTATTTAAATAAAAAAATTAAATAAAAAAAGCCATAATAAATACACTACATATTTAAATGCGTCTCATCTGATTGTGCTTCAATGTAAAAGCATCTCTGTATGCAAGTCCTTGTTGGTCATTGCTGGCCTCAGCCATGGGCACAACTGCTTGATCCTGATTTTCCATTGGAGGATCAGGACAGCAGCGCTGCTTCAGGTAGTTGTGCAGCACTCCGATTACACTTATCCACAAGTACTCGTCTGGCTGGCCTCTGTAGTGCATGTTGGTCTTCATTTAGATATTCCAAATAGTCCATTTTTCTTCACAAACAGGACTAAGCAGAAGTTAAACCTGCCTCTTTGAAGGATTGATTTAAGCTTCAATTTAGTCCTAAAGTAGCTCTAACCTTCCCTCTCGCAATCAGCTTAGTTTAATCCAGAACAGGCTAAGTCTATGACTATTTTAAAATAGGTCTGTGCAAGTCGCTTTAAATTAAGTCAGCTCAAACAGGCATTTTAGTCTGGGACTAGGCACTTTAGTCAATGATGAGAGAAGTTTCTGGACTGACCGTTGTTTTCGGGAGAGATGTTCCTTCTCTAAGCGCTGTTTGTTGAGCACCTCAATCAGCTGAGTCTGGATCTGTGTGAGAGCAGCACGATATCTGCCTGAAAAACAACACAAATCAATTTAATTCACACTTCATATTCAATATATATTAAGAGGAAATATAACATATAAGGAGAGAACTGTACCAATGTCTGGGATAAGTAGCTTGTAGCGCTACATGTTTGGTAATAAATGAATACCCGGGTTTCTCCTCTGCAGCCACAAGCATTTCACTACCTCTACACACCATTTAGGTTAGTAATAAGGTAAGTAATTCTTATGGCATCATTATAAACTACGTGTCCTGTTTGGTTTGGCTGATGAAGACAACACTCTTTCTGTCTCTGTATTCAACAACATATTCAGAACATATAGAGAGGAGCAGCTGGAGACCAGCACTACAACTGCCACAGTAAATGATACAACTTCTCTATTTGATAACAAGCTGACAGAGTTCTGCATAATTTGCATCTTTTTTTTTTACCAATTTCATGTGCTCTTGTCCTGTTGACCTAATAAAGTAGAATTCTCTTTGCATGTACTTCAAACATAAAAATGTATTTGTATATGTAAATATACTGAAGCCAGCAATGATACAGGCAAAGAGGAGGTCGTCGGCCTCAGATCTCACCTGTTTGCAAGTATCTCACACCAAGCACCTCATCTTTGGAATCACCTTCCTACCGAAAGTCCAGAGTCTAGCTCAGTAGACTCCTTTAAAAGTAAACTTAAAACATATCTTTGCATCAGCCTTTAACCTCACGTAGTCTACCCTAAATATATAACCACAGTTCTCAAATACATTGTCTCACTTCTCTACACTATTTTATATCGTGCTAATACTGTCTATTGATGCTTCTATTGCATGTATTTTATGGGTGGTGCTTTTTTGAACATAGTTTTTATAACCCCAATATATTTTTGTGTGTTTTAGTGTTGTTTTCATGATATGTGTTTTTATATGTGTTGTTTTCATATGTGCAGACCTTTGAGGCATGCTTTGTGATATTTGGCTATAATAAACTTGACTCTGACTTTAGCTGCACCTGGAAGCTACTCAGTGTTCTCCTGGATCCATAATCCTTTTACATGTTTATTATCTATCTATGAGGGCAAATATCAATAAGTCATCCTGATGGACCTCACTGTAACTCTACAATGTTGGTCTATTCGGTACATATCACATCTACTGCATATCTCTCCATCCTGTAAGATTTAGTCCCTGTTAAAGACGTGAATCTTATATATTGTAGATCTAAGGACAAAGGCGTCGTGTGGTGTAGATCTGTGGTTCTCAAACCTTTTTCAGTAATATTTTTTTCAGCAAAGTACCCCCTGACCAGTGCCAAATATTTTTGGAATAAAAAAAGAGTATAATGTTGTGTAAACAGAGCTGCCCCATCAGTGTCTGACTGAAAAACACTGGTTTAGGCAGCTGTTGGTTAACTGTCTGCAAAAGGCACAAAGCCTGGTGAGGTTCAACACCACAATAAATCATATTCTATCTGATGCTGGTGATATTTTGAAGGCTTTGTTTTCAGCTGTATTGCTGCTACATTTAAATCATGAATTCTTTTGATTTCTGTCTGTCTTTAAATATCAAATCTGAATCACACAAACGGAAACAAAGTAAGAAACATTGACTTCAACTTGACTGACAGTTTCCTGCAGCTCATAGTTTAATTGAAAATAGGATTATTAAATATAATTTGAGGTTTTTCAGACTTAAGTAATTTTGCATGACTGACATTTTTTAAATTAACAATAAAAAAAAAACTACCCCATGCGGCTCACGAAAGTGCCCTTAGTTTTCTTGTTTTAGAAACACTGCTGTCGGTCATGTAAACTATTATTTTAAGTGTGATATTGGACTATGACTTGACAACACTGACTGTGTGCAGCAGCTCTACCTGCATCATGAGGAGCTGTCAGAGGCCATGTTGATATTTCAGTTTGTTTCCTCTCCATCTCCTTTAAAACCCCCGTCAGGGCCTCTGAGTGACTCAGCTGTAAGAGAGATAATCAGTGAATAGGTTGATAGACAGACAGAGAATAATTATGAGCATCACATCAAAGCTGAGATAAATGGTTATTTTCTAATGCACACTTGGATTAAAGGGACTCAGGGTGTAAAGAGCTCTCACAATATGAGTGTTGGTGTGTTTCCCTCTCGGCTGAATGTCAGCGGGCTCTCTGGCTCCGTCTCTGTCACCTGACTCTCTGGATCGTACGTTTGGACTGAAGCTTTGCTGGCAGGAGAGCTGTGTGTGGCACTGAGCCTCTGAGGATTTACAACCTGAAAGAATCCTGAACTGAGACCTCAGCTGCAGTCAGCCCTCTGAGAAATACAGAGTCTGAAGGTTTTTCAAGCTTGATATACACAAGAGTTTCAACACAATTACCACACAAGTCTTTAGTGCAAGAAGTGAGAGCCAAAAGTAGCAACATAGCAAAAATCAGACACATCTTGTCTCAACACGATGCAGAAAAACTAGTCCATGCATTCGTTACTTCCAGGTTGGATTATTGTAACTCGTTACTATCAGGCTGCCCTAATAAGTCACTAAAAACTCTGCAGCTGGTACAAAATGCTGCAGCACGTGTGCTGACAAGAACTAGGAAGAGAGATCACATCTCTCCTGTATTAGCCTCTCTGCACTGGCTTCCTGTAAAATCTAGAATAGAATTTAAAATCCTTCTTCTTACTTACAAAGCTCTTAATGGTCAGGCACCATCATATCTTAAAGAGCTCATAGTGCCATATTACCCCTCTAGAACATTGCGCTCCCAGGATGCAGGCCTGCTTGTGGTACCTAAAGTCTCTAAGAGTAGTGTTGGAGGTAGAGCCTTCAATTACCAGGCCCCCCTCCTCTGGAACAATCTACCAGTCAAGGTCCGGGAGGCAAACACCCTCTCTTCTTTTAAGAGTAGACTTAAAACTTTCCTCTTTGATAAAGCTTATAGTTAGGGCTGGCTCAGGCTTGGACTAGCCCATAGTTATGCTGCTACAGGTTTAGACTGCCGGGGGGATCTGACACACCAAGCTTCTCTCTCTCTCTCTCTCTCTCTCTCTCTGTGTGTTTCTCTGTCTCTCTCCCTCTCTGTCCCTCTCTCTCTCTCTCTCTCTCTCTCTCTCTCTCTCTCTCTGTCATATTAATGCAGCTCATTAACTCTGTATCTTCTGGTCCCATTAACATTACTAACCACATATCTTCCCGGGAGTTCTTGTGCTCCCTTGTCTTGAAGGTTCCTGAGGATCGTTGCTGCAGACCACCTGCTGCTGTGGACCTGCTCGACTGCAACAATTACTAACATCAGCCTTCCCCATAGTATCATTATTGTTGCTGCTAATGCTAATAGTAGACCTGTTGACTTCAACTGTTACAATTACGATTACCTCAGCCTTTATCATTACTCTGCTTCTCTCGCTAATTTATTTATTTATTTATTTATTTAGCCAATCTTCACCCTAGTCTACCACTATTATTGGCATTGTAACCATAAGTATGTGTCTGTTGTTGTTCATGTAACAAGGCATATGTTGTTGTGGTAACAAGAACATATGTTGTTGTTGCTCTCTTTGCCTGTCTCTGTCCTGCATCTCCTTCTATCCCATTTTCGGCCCATCCAGTCGAGGCAGATGGCTGTTCAACATGAGTCTGGTTCTGCTCGAGGTTTCTGCCTGTTAAAAGGACGTGTTTCTGCCAATGTGCCGAATTGCTAAGTGCTACTCATGGTGATTCATGTTGGGCCTCTCTTTAAATAACTTAACAAAGAGTCGGTCTAGACCTGCTCTTTCTGTAAAGTGTCTCGAGATAACTCTGGTTATGATTTGGCGCTATACAAATAAAATTTGATTGATTGATTGAAAAGTCTTATTCTGTGTTTCTGTCAGAACAAATATCTCGTCTGACAAGAAACAAGCAATGTTGCGTTAATGTAAGATCTGAGCTGCTAGTAGACTTTTATCTGTGTATCACATCTTTGTTAAAATCAAAGGCTCACATTTACTCTGCAGAGAATATCAGACTGATTTCTGAACGAGTATGAAAGCTCACCTGGTTGTCGGTGTTGTCGTCCAGACGCCTCACGAGTCTTCTCATGAACAACAGAAGATGCTCTGAAGGTTAAGAGCAGCTCTTTGATATTCTCCTCCTCTGCCATGTCCAGTGCACTGAGGCCACCCACCGTCCTGTCGCAGGTGTTTGACCCAAACTGGAGGAGAAGCTTCACTACCTGCACAACACACACATAACACACACACACACACACACAGAGTTCACAAAGTCGGGTTAGGAAGATGAAACATCCAGTAACAATAACTTGAGACAATTGCTGAGGAACGGCAGCTCAGTGTCTGTGTCTGACTACATGACAGAAAGGATCCCTAAAGATGTAGACCTTTTTGTTACAGAGGAAGATGATTTTTTAACCACATACAGACGTTACATCGCTCTCTGCAAACACACCAGACTCCACTGATAAAAACATTTTTGAACATCAGATTTGCTGGTGTATCACTCCCACCTGTTAAAGTGGACCTGACTGAACTGAAAACAATGCAAAAACCTTTGTTCCACATCTGCATATTAAATTAACACTTAATGCATTTACCAAGCACTAATGCATAGTGATTTACTTACAAGTGCAACAGTTAACCAATCCAATATATCTATTTAATAACAGGAGGAACAACACTCTAGATTGACAATCAAGTACATTAAATCGACTTCTAAAAATCTGAACAAGGGAAATATAATCATTGAAAATTAAAGACTTCCTGTAGGTTTGCTTGAAAGGAATCCAACTTGAGTGACATTTAAGTAAAGTAGTTAATAAAAAGGGGGTGGGGGATAAGTACCAGAAGGTAAATTCTGTTGCTGCATACATAAAAAGGCCAGATTTGTTGGTCTTTCTTCCTTTTAAACTTGGGGAACTACATGTGTCTCGACTTAGAGCCTTCTGATTTTTGTCGTTCATTCTTTTAGTTTGGGTATTTTTGCAGCAAACCAAATATCTAAAGCATGCAAAGTGAACTTCAGAGGCAGGGGGGCTGTGTAAAACATCAAGGAAAAGGATGCAGATGTGTTTTCTTATGGTGATATTAGCTTAGCCAGAGAAAGAGGTTAAAAATGTTTCGAATCACCAAGTCATGGAAATCATCAAGTTTGGGAAGGCAATGTTGGAGAAAAAAGCAATGGGAGGAAGCATTTAAACACGAAGAACTACAAAGCCATTACCTTAAAAAACACATGAACGTCCATTTCAAATGCTTACTATGTCAAACTACATTTCTCTGCCATTTGTACGCATGCACTTTGCTAAAAAGCATACATGGAATAGATCTCAAAGTAGACACCAAACTACTGTGGACCTGTGGAACGCATCCTTCAAGGGGTCTCCAGAAAGTAGTACATGTATTGCGTGTCAACGGTTAAATTTTAATATTAATAATGTCTGTTCTCTAAATCTGTGTTGGGATGAGATAATTTCGTGAACACAAACTTGGTTATTGTGGGGGGTCGTTTAAGAACCACTGCTCTAAATGTTACTGAAAACCACACACACTTCTGCCACATCTTATAAAAATCACTCAGACTTTCTCCCTCACCTGATGGTGTCCTGCTGTAACAGCATCATGTATAGGTGCGACACCATCGCAGCTTCTGGCGTTAGCATTAGCTCCTGCCTTCAGCAGCTCCTCCACCACGGCCTCATCGCCCACAGCAGCAGCCTCATGGAGCGCCGTCCAGCCTGACAGATCAGGTCAATATTTACCAATCAGAGCGGGTTTATTGTTTAACAGTTTATAATGACTAACAGATGGAGGGGGAATATGTCACACTGTGCAAATAAACCAGAGTCTGAGCTGTGATAAACCTGCGTGGTCCTCCATGTTGACGCTGATCCCGGCTTGAATCAGTGCTCTGACTGTTGGCAGATCTTCTCTCTTGCACGCTCGGTGTAGAAGAGTCTCTCCCCACCCGTTCCTCTTGTTAAGCTGCATGTTGTTGGGGATTTTTACACTTTGTTGGACTTCTGCTTCTGAAGATGAATAAAAGATCAATTAAAATGTTATTACAAGAAACATTTCTAGTAGAAAGTGAATAAAGCAGTATCTAAGATGGTATCGGTTTCTAACTCGTAATTACCTGATTGAGATGTGGTATTATGACAGCCTGATGCACTCTCTGTACTCCTGCACATCTCTGATTCGGGTGGTTTGAGTCTGTTTATCTCAGTTTTCTTTTCCTGCTCTTTGTTGGCAGCTTGTGAATCTACATCACTTATCTCCATGTCTTCAGCTGCTCCTCGGCTTTGACAGGCATCAAGACCACACAACAAGCTCAGAGAGTCATCTTCTGACGAGGATTCATCTCCATTCCTCCCAGGCTCCTGATCACAGCCGCTCATCATCTCACACAACCTCTCTGCAGGTCAAAAACGCAAACTCAACTTTAAGGTTTAAGGTAAGACCATTCGACCACAACTAAATAATTTTCCTTCAGAATAAAAAGATTTGAAACCAACAAGTCTTTAAAACAAAACAAATCCTGTGTCATGTCTTTCTAAATGTCCCACACCAGTGAATTTGATCTGACGCTTCTGCTGCTGTTAGGACAAGATCAATTCGAAATGCCAATTACATATGACCATTACAAAAAACATGTCATATGATTTGTCTCAGTTTGACTCTGTTAAGTACGGTAAATGATAGTTAATGAGTTTAAGTTCATGAGTTAGGGCACGGTGCATTATGGCAACAAAGAAATGACAACTTTGTCCTTCATGGATCAATATGCATATTAATACTGAAATATAATGTGAGGATGTTGCCAATTTAAAGAGTATCCTGTTATCACTGAAGCCAGAAGAAACCAGTGAAACTCTGGAATGTAGTTTACGAACATGTTCTCTCTATCAAAGAGTTTTAAGGCTGAATTATTTTCCTTTTTAAGTAATTAATGACATTTTGTGTGTGAAAATGTGTGTCTTTACTTTACTATGCTGTCAGCTTTTAGGTCCGGATTCCTAAGGGGGCTGCACGGTGCAGTGGTTAGCGCTGTCTCCTCACAGCTAGAAGGTTCCTGGTTTGAATCCCGGTTCAGACGTAGTGGGCCTTTCTGTGTGGAGTCTGCATGTTCTCCCCATGCATGCATGGGTTCCCTCCGGGTACTCCGGCTTCCTCCCACAGTCCAAAGACATGCTCGTTAGGTTCATTGGTGACTCTAAATTGCCCATAGGTGTGAATGTGAGCGTGAAAGGTTGACATCCAACAAAGGGTCAAGGGTGGGAGTTATATCCACTGCCACGGCATGGAGGACTGTAGCCTCTGTATATGGGTCGCCTGTTCTACCCACTAAGGTAACCCAGCGCCCCTGAAGTCCTTTATCTGGTTAAAAGATCCCTTTAAAAAACTACCACAGTTTACTTTAAACAACAAGACAGAATTTCTGTGGAATTTGTTTTTTGTCCGGTGTACAAGCTGCAGACTGACAGGCTGCTGTTATATATATTTCCCCTGTGTGATAGGCTTTAATATCTATCATCATTTGGGGCGGCTGTGGCTCAGTGGTAGAGTTGGTCGTCTTCCAATCGGAAGGTCGGAGGTTCAATCCCCAGCTCCCTCAGGCTACATGTCGAAGTGCCCTTGGGCGAGACACTGAACCCCAAATTGCTCGGTGTGAATGTGATATCTGATTGACAGTTGGGCACTTTACGTAGCAGCCTCTGCCATCAGTGTGTGAATGGGTGAATGTGATATGTAGTGTAAAAGCAGCTTTGAGTGGTCGCAAAGACTAGAAAAGCGCTATATAAGTACAGTCCATTTACCATTTACCATTATCATGTAAATGTATTACATCACATTTGTGTACTGAGGTTGTAATAAAGCCCAGGCCTAATTTAAAAGTGCTAAATATTCTAAACTCTTTTCTGTTTGTTTCTGTATTATGTGATTTAAATGCTTAATGTTGGCTTTATTAAGATAAGTACAGAGCCTCATGTCTCACAACTCACCCTGCCAGAGCAGATCTCTCAACTCTCTCTAGTAGAACATTTCTCGTGGCCTTTAATTTGCTGTCAGTTCAATAATGATATGCTAATTCCATTGTTTTATCATTCACAACAGTGTCATTGAGATAATCAGAGATACAGTCCTACAAGTTGATCCCTCATCCTGATTAAAACTACAATCAGTAATCAAACAGCCAGGTGCTCTCCTACCTGTATCTCTGTTCCTGCTGCAGCACTGATGATTAAAACATGAGACCCACCTGGTGGTCAAACACAGAACAGTGATGAGTGTGAGGATCTACTTCTTCTTCTTCTGTCACCTCCACACCTGAAAAACACAAATAAAAAATGTTACAATGTTACAGTTTCATTTAGCAGACGCTTTTGTCCAAAGCAATGTCATCATGATCAGTAGCATCAATATCATTAAGGTCAGAGGTGTTCATAAAGAGCTGGGTCTTTAGCTTCTTCTTAAAGGTGAAAGGGACTCTGCGGACCGAATGGAGTTTGGTAGCTCGTTCCACCACCGGGGGACGACTGAGGAGAAGAGTCTAGTTAGAGACTTAGAGCTCTGTTGTGATGGGAGTACCAGGCGCCTTTCATTGGCAGAGCGTAGTGGGCGGGACGGAGTGTAGACCTGGATGAGACGTTCAGGTAGGCAGGAGCTGTTTTTGTGAGCCAGCAACAGGGTTCGAATTTGATGCAAGTGGCAGCTGGGAGCCAGTGGAGGGATATGAACAGTGGAGGGACATGAACAGTGGAGGGACATGAACAGTGGAGGGATATGTGCCGTTTTGGGTTGATTGAAGGCTGCTGCTCGTTCTGGATCATCTGCAGAGGTCTGATGTGCATGCAGGAAGATCTGCCAGTAGGGAGTTAGTGAACTGATGAGTTTCACAGAATAACACTAAACATCCAACAATCAATCTAAAGCCATCTTTGAAAGAGCAAAGATCTATAACTCTGCTTTTAACTTCAAGGTATTTCTTTATTTTCATACCTGGAACAACATTTTATAACAACGATTTACTTTTACTGTGGATTTTATCCATCCATCCATTATCTTCCGCTTATCTGGGGTCAGGTCGCGGTGACAGCAGGCTAAGCAAGGTGACCCAGGCATCCCTCTCCGCAGTAACGTTTTCCAGTTCCTCCTGGGGGATCAAGTGAGCTCTGGGTCTGCCACCGGGTCTCCTCCCAGTTGGACATGCCCGGAAAACCTCCAAAGGGAGGCGCCCAGGAGGCATCCTAATCAGATCCCCGAACCACCTCATCTGGCTCCTTTCGATGCGAAGGAGTAGCGGCTCTACTCCGAGCTCCCTCCGGATGTCTGAGCTCCTTATCCTCTCTTTAAGGCTGAGCCCAGACACCATGCAGAGGAGACTCATTTTAGCCGCTTGTATCAGTGATCTCATTATTTTAGTCACTACCCAAAGCTCATGACCACAGGTGAGGGTTGGAACGTAGATCAACCGCTAAATAGAAAGCTTTGCCTTCAGGCTCAGCTCCCTCTTCACCACGACGGTCCAGTAAAATGGCTGCATTACTGCTGATGCTGCACCGATCCACCTGTCAATCTCACAATCTATTTTACCCTCACTGTGAACGACGATTGTATTTATTTTGAGTGATTTTTAGATGGGGGACAGTCTGTTTAAAACATCAGGTATACTCCCTTTATCCATTTAAATGCAGTTTTGTCCTGCTTTGCAATACAAAACCTATAACTATCATCTAAATAAATTACTCTTTTTATCCGTGCAGTTCCAGATCCTTGGTTAAAAAGACTGGAGCCAAATTGTCTGTTTTAACATCAGTCACTAGATGGCAGCAAACACTAGAACATACTACAGCCAAAAAAACTACATAGGTTTAACTTAATTATGATGACAAAATGTGCCCATTTATGCTTCATGAAGCAGGATAATAACACTAACAGTAATTAATGTCATTATACTAGAAGGAAAAGGTCTGTAAAAAAATTACCTTCTGTGGAGAAACGACACTTCCTCACTCTGAAAGAAACAGTATCATGTCTGTTAGTTCTCACATTAATAGTCTCTGCTGTCATTTTTCACTACAAGAAAAGGTTTTTATACTTTCTATGCAGGGTTCAGGGGAGTAATTAAACTCTAACATATTCATTTTCTTCTACATTACAGAATAAAATGACACAAATCACCTTACAATGTCTTCTGCAAAGAAAGAATTATACTCTAGGTGCATCTGACTTCTGTACATCCAGCATGATGAAGAGGAACATTTTCTAGTGTTTTCAAAGTTAATACTTTAGTTCCTTATCCTTTACACAATCATTCACACTCACATTCAAACCGTCTATAAGGAAACCCCAATTCATCTAATCTGCATACCTCTAGACTGTTTACAGCCGCCCAGGAAATCCACTTAACTGAAAAGGTGGCAGATCTGCATGGAAAATTACAGAAACTTAAAAGCAAATAAAGTTAATTTGATGACTTTTTAAAACAACATTTATATTATAACCCTAATCCTGATTGATCATGTGTTAACCACAGTGGTTACATTTTAAATCTGTTTAACAAAATACAACACCTAAAAAGTATGAATATTAAATTCATCAAATTAAATTAAATCAAAGTGATTGACTAATTGTTTCAGCTGTATGGCCCAGTAATTTGAATACCTTTTTATGCTTGTTTTCTCTCTCACAGCTCAAAGTGCTGACTTATGTTTGCAGTAAGCCTAAATTGAAACCAGAAGAACAGAATCTCACCTGTACCAGAGGTGTATGTTTTTATTGCTTCCTATGACATGTTGTGTTCATCATATAGTGTTTACAAGCCCGGGGTTCACAAGAGAGGTTTCGCGCTGATCATTTATTTCTCTCCACATTTGTACAAAATCTTTTTCATTTGATATTTCAAAGTTTGTGATGAGATAAGATTTCCCATGGAAAAATCAAAATGTTGAATATTGTAGCTACACAACGGGCCGCTAGCTTCTACAGGCTGTATTAATATATGACCTCCATCTGAACTAAACGGAGTCACCATCTTATGTAGCTGCGCCCAGACTGACATAACAGGTCTGACATTATGATGGCGCTAGCTTACTGTTAGCCACTGTACAGTAGTTAGCATAAATCAATTTTTATAACAGCTAAGCTAGCTTTTAAAATATATTAACTAAGCGCATAAAGTTTTTGTTTGTGACTAAAACTGCGTAGCTTCAAACAAAATGTATTTGGCAGGAAATTAGCATTCCATACTTCCTGTAGCTGCTGTAATGTTAGCTAGCTGCTGTAATGTAAGCTTTAGCTGCTTAAATGTTAGCTAACGTGAAGTTGAAAAGTAGGTATTGTTAAATTTTGTGATTTAGCAGGATATCTCAGTAAAGTTATCTGATTTGTAAGAACAATGATAAAGAAAGTATTTTGTTGAAGTCAGTTCTTACCTGTTTAACTCAGACTGAACACAGTCTCTGGGCTGAACATGCTAACAGTCTTCATCTGGCTCCTCTTCTTCAGAATCAGTGAGAGGTATAGTGTCACAAAAACACACACCCACAATCTGTAAAACAGTGACAAAATAAATGTGGAAATACTCTGAGGAGTAAATAAAAGATTAAGAAATGTGTTATTTCTTCACATATTTATCTTCCTATTTTAAAATATAGATTTATCTAATTTATTCATTTAATAGTTTAATTATTACAGTTTTTTAAAATATGTATTTTATGTATTCATCATTATATAATGACTTTTTTCTCATTATTTAGCATTATTCTATCTCCAAGCTGTCAATCAACTGCCTTTGGGTAGGTCTTTCTGCAAATGATTTTAAGAAGAAGATATGCTTTATACTTTATTAATCCCCAAGGGCTAATAAAAAATGTTCAGTCTGTTATTAGAAACAGGTGCCTTGCTCAAGGGCACCACGGCAGTGCCCAGGAAATGAACTGGCACCGCTCCATTACCAGTTCCAATTTCCATACTGGGACTTGAACCGAGATCCATCTGTATTCCAAGTCCCTACAGACTGAGCTACTTCTACCCAGAGTTTAATGACATCACATACAAATGAATTCATTGAAAGAATTAAACCTTTTTGCATACATAAAAAAATAAAATGTAAAATGAATAAGCAATATTTTGATATATGAAAATGTGTTTCAACATCCAGTTCCTTGTTATGTTTTTTTTTTTTAAACAATTCAGGTTCTGCAAAAAAAAAAAACAGTAAAATGTTCAATGTGTAACTTTTAGTCCCTGTGCTCATACAGCTCATACAGGTAGGAAGTTCACGGTTTAGGTCAGGTGTCTGATCCCCGAAGGACAAATGGTTAACTTTTGACTTTTGTTTTTGTTGTACATGAGAAATGGACTATATTCACATTGATGCACGGAGGAATCAATAAACGAACATTTTTACTGCCGATTAATAACACAACATCTGGGACTGCAAACTGGTGTCAGCCAGATCACTCCTGGCTTAGACACATCAGGAGCTTCTTTTACTAGAGACTGTATGATTTTTAAATGATCACTGATGATGATCCATGTTTAAGGAGCGTTTGAATATTTTTACTGGTCAAGATGGAATTATTTTAACACTTTTGATTCACTTCATACTCTAGTCTTTAATATTCAAAGTGAATGTGGTGGAGTAAGAGTTTCATAATAGGCCAAGGAGATGAAGCAAAGTAGAAGTATAAAGGAAGAAGGACAACTATTTCAGCATTTTATTTAAATATTATCATCATCATTTTTCACCTTTTCCTTACCCCTAAGTGTTTGAACCAAGTCACAAAGTTTGAACTCACAGGAGGTTAAACGTAGCATTGTGCTCTAAACTTCTACTTAATCTTCAAGAAGCTTTATTAAAGTGCATTATGGTGATATTTTCTTTACTCCCTCCAGAGTAATACTTCTTTGACACTCATTAAAGGCATATTCTGTGTATTGACACTGTTTTGCTTTTGATGTCGAACAAAGTGCTTGTCAGAGCATTTGGCCTGAGGGTGGCAACAGAGTAAAGGTGATGGGGATCTGTGAAATGTCAGTATTACATCACCCTTAAATGGTTTCATCATCGTCATTTGACAGGCTGTCGGGGGAGGGGCATTAAGTGGGTTCACTTTATTTCACGAGAAACACTGAAGTGGGGATGGGTCAAGTACTCAGGTCATGTGACTTCATGCCAACATTCAAAAATATACTTATCATTTGTATCAAAATCCAAGATGGTAGCCTATGTGGACAAAGACACTGGCCATGTGGTAAGTGTTGTTACTTTTTCAACAAGCGGCAACCTCCGGTGTTGAAAAATGAAGCCAATGCGGAGTCTAGCTGGTGGTTGTTGATATCCTGTGTAACATATTGACAGAAAGCTAGCATAGATTTAGCCTCCACTGCTGGAAAGGAAACTAGAAAAGGAAAAAAAAACATTGCTTCTATTATATGCAAGTAACACAAACCTCACAGAGATAACTACAGTAGTATGAATTTAACCACAATCCTTGTCAAACACAGTTAGCCGAATTTTACAGTATTTGACTTATTCTCAAAAAAGAGAAGAAGAAAGGCTGACTTCCTGTTGGATATACATTTCTAAAAATGCTTAATAAATTGTTATTTTAAAGACTCAGTAAGGCGCCGGTTTAGCTCAGCAGTTACATCGGCAACCATGTACAGAGCCTATAGTCCTCGGTGCGGCGGCCTCAGGTTCAACTCCCACCCGACAGGCGGCAAAGGGCCGACCCTTTGTCGCGTGTCATCCCCCACTCTCTCTTCTCCTGTTTCCGACACTGTCGACTGCTCTCTGTCAATAAAGGCATGAAAGGCCAAAAAAAGACTCAGTAAGGTTATTATAGTACATATCAATCAATCAATCAATCAAATTTTATTTGTATAGCGCCAAATCATAACCAGAGTTATCTCGAGACACTTTACAGAAAGAGCAGGTCTAGACCGACTCTTTGTTAAGTTATTTAAAGAGAGGCCTAACATGAATCACCATGAGTAGCACTTAGCAATTCGGCACATTGGCAGAAAAACTTCCTTTTAACAGGCAGAAACCTCGAGCAGAACCAGACTCATGTTGAACAGCCATCTGCCTCGACTGGATGGGCCGAAAATGGGATAGAAGGAGATGCAGGATAGAGACAGGCAAAGAGAGCAACAACAACATATGTTCTTGTTACCACAACAACATATGTCCTTGTTACATGAACAACAACAGACACATACTTATGGTTACAATGCCAATAATAGTGGTAGACTAGGGTGAAGATTGGCTAAATAAATAAATAAATAAATAAATTAGCGTGAGAAGCAGAGTAATGATAAAGGCTGAGGTAATCGTAATTGTAACAGTTGAAGTCAACAGGTCTACTATTAGCATTAGCAGCAACAATAATGATACTATGGGGAAGGCTGATGTTAGTAATTGTTGCAGTCGAGCAGGTCCACAGCAGCAGCTGGTCTGCAGCAACGATCCCCAGGAACCTTCAAGACAAGGGAGCACGAGAACTCCCGGGAAGATATGTGGTTAGTAATGTTAATGGGACCAGAAGATACAGAGTTAATGAGCTGCATTAATATGACAGAGAGAGAGAGGGAGAGAGAGAGAGAGAGAGAGTCAGAGAGTCAGAGAGAGAGAGAGAGAGAAGCTTGGTGTGTCAGATCCCCCCGGCAGTCTAAACCTATAGCAGCATAACTATGGGCTAGTCCAAGCCTGAGCCAGCCCTAGCTATAAGCTTTGTCAAAGAGGAAAGTTTTAAGTCTACTCTTAAAAGAAGAGAGGGTGTCTGCCTCCCGGACCTTGACTGGTAGATTGTTCCAGAGGAGGGGGACCTGGTAATTGAAGGCTCTACCTCCAACACTACTCTTAGAGACTTTAGGTACCACAAGCAGGCCTGCATCCTGGGAGCGCAATGTTCTAGAGGGGTAATATGGCACTATGAGCTCTTTAAGATATGATGGTGCCTGACCATTAAGAGCTTTGTAAGTAAGAAGAAGGATTTTAAATTCTATTCTAGATTTTACAGGAAGCCAGTGCAGAGAGGCTAATACAGGAGAGATGTGATCTCTCTTCCTAGTTCTTGTCAGCACACGTGCTGCAGCATTTTGTACCAGCTGCAGAGTTTTTAGTGACTTATTAGGGCAGCCTGATAGTAACGAGTTACAATAATCCAACCTGGAAGTAACGAATGCATGGACTAGTTTTTCTGCATCGTTTTGAGACAAGATGTGTCTGATTTTTGCTATGTTGCGAAGATGAAAGAAGGCTGTCCTTGATATTTGTTTTATGGGGGAGATGAAGGACATATCCTGATCAAACAGAACTCCCAGATTCCTAACAGTAGTGCTGGATGCCAGGCTGATGCCATCTAGGGCAGCTATATCATTAGAGAAAGAGTCTCTAAGGTGTTTTGGGCCGAGCACAATAACTTCAGTTTTGTCTGAATTAAGTAGCAGAAAGTTTCTAGTCATCCAGATCTTTATGTCCTTAAGGCATGCTTCTAGTTTAGATAGCTGATTGGTTTCGTCTGGCTTCATTGATAAGTATAATTGAGTATCATCTGCATAACAATGAAAATGAATGGAGTGTTTCCTCATGATATTACCAAGAGGAAGCATATATAAGGTAAAAAGAATCGGTCCGAGCACAGAACCTTGTGGAACTCCATGACTAACTTTGGTTTGCATAGAGGACACATCATGAACATTAACAAACTGAGATCGATCTGATAGATAAGATTTAAACCAACTTAGTGCAGATCCTGTAATGCCAATTAAATGTTCTAATCTCTGTAACAGGATGTGATGGTCTATCGTGTCGAAAGCGGCACTAAGATCTAACAGGGCGAGTACAGAGAGAAGTCCTCTGTCTGAAGCAGTAAGTAGATCATTTGAAACTCGCACAAGGGCTGTCTCAGTGCTATGGTGGACTCTAAATCCTGACTGAAAGTCCTCAAATAAACTGTTGTTATGAAGAAAGTCACATAATTGATTAGCGACTGCTTTCTCAAGGATCTTTGAGATAAAAGGAAGGTTAGATATAGGTCTATAGTTAGCTAAGGTGCCTGAATCTAGGGTAGGCTTTTTAAGAAGTGGCTTAATTACAGCTAGTTTAAAAGACTGGGGTACATAGCCCGTCAATAAAGACATATTGATCATATCTAGTAAAGAAGTGCTAATTGAGGGAAAGACTTCCTTAAGCAGCTTGGTTGGAATCGGGTCTAAAAGACAGGTTGATGGTTTAGACGAAGATATCAGAGAATTTAGCTCAAGAAGGTCAATTGGAGAAAAACAGTCAAGGTAAACATCAGGTTTTTGAGCAGTTTCCAAAGATACATCTGCACCAGTTAACGGCAGGAGGTTACAAATTTTGTCTCTTATCTTTAGGATTTTGTCATTAAAGAAGCTCATGAAATCATCACTGCTGAGGCCTATAGGAATACTTGGCTCAGTGGAGCTGTGACTCTCTGTCAGCCTGGCTACAGTACATATGAATTTTATTCATGTTCATTGTTGGTCAGTGTGGTGGCTGTTTGGCTGTAGGGCCTAGACTGTGGGTGGCAGACATTGTAATGGTGATATCTGAGTCAGATACAGTTCTGTGATCATTCGAAGGACCGGGGCAACACATCGATCCATGAGGTGCAATCTGGACTTTGTTGGTGGGTCAGCTAGTTACTGAACAATTGGTTCAACCTTCAACTTGACCTTGGATCACAACCACTGTCCCAGATACAGCTGGGAGAGTCATATTAGTGACTCTAGACTGGTGTTTAATCGGTTGGGCCTTTACTATTGTCTTTTATTATAATGTGGAAAATTTGCATTAAAATAAGCAAAGAGACATTTTACATAGTTTACTTTTGCTAATTATGTTTGTTATGTAAAACGCTTATGGGTGTGTGTGTGTGTGTGTGTGTGTGTGTGAACATGCGGCTGTAATTTGATGGGTTGAGTGAGAACATGTGGAATAACACACAATCTTTGGGATATGTGCTGTACATGCTGTCTTATACCACTGCTCCATTTACAGAGTTTTAGTGAAAATCAATCAATCAAATCGTATTTGTATAGCGCCAAATCATAACCAAAGTTATCTCAAGACACTTTACAAACAGAGCAGGTCTAGAGGGTACTCTTTTGTATAATATTTAGAGAGAGACCCTTGAACGTTACACTAAGAAGCTCATTTCCCTCTACAGATATGAAGAAGTCTGTTTGGTTATTAAACTCCTGTATAACTTTCCCCAAATTGGTGAAAAAACTTTATTTAATAAGCTAACATCTTGTAATTAAACAATCTGATACGTTTTATATTAAGCGAACACACATTTATATTTTACATTTTGAACATCTAAGCTTTATTTATGTCAAATAATGTGTTGATTTAGTAAATTTAAGACAATATATGCTTGTTTTTTATTTCTATTTCCACGAAGTTTTTATGTTTGAGCATTTCACTTGTTTCTTCTTTTGTCCTTAATTATTTAGTGATATTATGGTGGCCCTGAAGAGCAAAACACTAACCCCTCGATTCCACAGGATCCGTCTCCGGCGCGTTCCGTGTGCGCCGCGACCTTCGGAGTCGATCGCGCCCATTCAAGTCAATGATCGGGACTCCACAGCACGCGCCGCGGTCCGTCTCCGTGTCTATTTTTGACGGAGGTCGCTTCAAACACGCGTCAAGCTCAACAGAGCAGATCGTTCCAAACAGGAAGTCACACACGAAAGCAGCATACAGCATCCGGTCATTTCAAAATAAAACACCATGTTCGGACCGGTACAGACTCCCGTTTTTCCCGTTTATTTTAAGATCAACACACTGAAATCTCGAAAAAAGAACACTTTTAATTAAGTAGTGCACTCCTCCATGGTAGAAGCACAAAAATCTCAGAATTATTTCCAAATGAGCAGATAATCAACCTCGGATGTGCAAACTGACGGATCAGAAACGCGGCGCAGACGGAACACGCCGCAGACAGATCCTGTGGGATCGAGGGGTCAGGCATTTCAGAAAAGTGTTTTGTGATTTGCACCTTAGGGCCACCCAGTGGCGGCCCGGTAACGCTGGGCGCCTGGGCGCTGCCCCCATCAAAACATCTCGACCAACTACATGTTAAACAAACGTATAAATACTTATAAATTAAAAATAATGTCTACAATGCGCCAAGTAGTCTGTCAGCAGTCAGCAATCCTAAAAATTCCGTTTTAAATTGAAAATTAATTTTAGTTAATTTCTGTGCTAATACATGTACTTTATATGAGAGGGACGCTGGCCATATGAGAGCATATGTAAGTCCTTCAACTTTTGGCAAGCAGCTGACCTGAGGCTACTCTCTAATTGGTTGCTTCAGATTTCACACGGGACGCAGCTCTCTGCGCCCCGGACACTCCTACTTTTATTTTCAGCGAATTTATATTGTTTTTGTGTTTTGTGATATAATGTGATTGGATGTCGACTCTGTCTGTCAAGTTCGGCTACGTCAACGTCTAACTTCACTTCCCCGCTAGCCCGCTCTTTTGCTAGCTTGATAGCGTACTTAGAAATGGCAACTTCGAGTGGAACCGTAACCGAAAGCAAAGACAATCCGGTTATTTCTCTACAAAAACACCCTTTCTCAAGACGTTCGTTGGAAGAGAAAAATAGGATAAAGGCGCTTGGACCGGACCGACCGGATTTACAAATTCAGCACAGGCAAGTGATCGAGGACGAGCTTACACCCGAGGCTTCTCCCGTTCTTGTTATGAAAAGCGGAGTTGGCTAGCTGGATGTTGTGAAAGCAATGCCTTTTATTGCTTTCCCTGTTTGCTGTTTCAAAGTGTTGGCACCGAAGTGTTGTGGACAACGACAGGGGTACGAGACCTTAAACACTTGTCTGAAAAATGCAAGCGGAACGAAAGTAGCCGCAGCCATATGGACAACAGCATGCGGCTCAGCTTTTTGGGAAGGCTTAGCATCGCTGAACAGCTCAACGAAGGCTACAGGATCGGCATTAAAAGGCATGACGAAGAGGTGACAAAAAATCGACACATCCTGTCCAGAATAATAGATTGTGTGAAATTTTGTGGAGCCTTTGAGTTGGCGTTGCGTGGCCATGATGAGAGTGAGAGCTCCGTTAACCCCGGGATATCCCGTGGTTTGGTGGATTTTGTTGCTTCCCTTGATATACTGTTGAAAGAGCACCTTCAGAAAGCCACTGTATTTAAGGGAACTTCAAAAACGGTGCAGAATGAGCTACTGGACTGCATGATGCAAGATGTCTACCCAAATGCCCACTACATCCATTGCTATGCACATCAGCTCAACCTGATAATGCAACAGGCCACCTCCCACATATCCAAAGTGAGACATTTTTTTCTGACCTTGGTGGATTTGCCACCTTTTTTGCCAGATCACCCAAGCGGACAGCTGTTCTTGACGAAGTAGTGGCCCATAGACTGCCAACATCCAGCAGCATCAGATGGAACTTCCACAGCCACGCCATCAATACAGTGTCTGAGCACAGGGAGGACCTCATACGCTGTTTTGAAAGCATACGAGACTCAAGTGGCTTTGGCCCCAACACCATCAGAGAAGCAGGAGCCTTCATTATGCAACTGGAAAATCCAGAGTTCAGGTTCTTCCTGCAGCTTTTTCACCACATCATGCCACATGTAGACCTTCTCTATGCCAAGCTCCAGAAGAGGGACATTGATTCAGTCCATATCAAGGGGTGCATCCAGCAGTTCCAACAGGACATACAAAAGATGAGGTACCTGTACTTCTGTTATTATTATCATTATTATTATTGTTATCATTATAATTATTATTTGCTTTCTCTCTTGTGTTATCATCACTCTCTCTTTTATTATAATAAATTATCTTTGTCTTTGGCAGAAATTCTCTCTATTCCATGGTCGAGCAAAGCAGTGACTCTCATCCACCACAGAGGCGTCGGGCACTCAGTCCAGAGGACCACCAGAGGATCGCAGCAGAGGTGAGGTTATGCTGTAGAAATCAGTCACAGTCCATGTTACACCGAAGCGTAGTGTTTTTATTTGAATCTCTGTGGTCCACTTTTTACCTGCTTTGTGTAGATGAAATATGTGCATTGTGACCTAAATCAATAACCTTGAGATGTAACTGTAAGTAGTTAAACTAGTATAAACTTAGAGCTTGAAGCCTAACAATTAGAAATGGATATAGTCTTGGTGAAACTAACCTGTTATTTATAAGTAAATGTGATTGTATGTTTTAAGTAAAGGCAATGTGAAAAAAGGGTTTAACACTTAGATGCTCACAGTCACCAATAGGATGATTCTAGTAGTCCCTGCAACATATATTTGCATTAGGGCTGGGCGATATGGACATAATCAACTATCACAGTATTTTTGACCAAATACCTCGATATTCATATTGTGACAATATTGTAGGGATGACTATTGGTGCTTTCACAAAATATTTACACAATAATCTTTTTGATAAAAAAATATTATTAATGTGTTTGCATTTTTTTTAAATCTCTACATATATTTTTTTATTTTTCTTTATGTAGGTCTGTGATACCATACTGGGACACAGCAGGGAGCGCTTCTCTTTCACAAACCACCTCGTCAGTGCCACCTTGCTGCAGGGGACAGGTTTGAACAGTACAAGATGGCATTTCCTGAAGATGCACTGAGAGACACCTTGAAGGCTTACCCAATGCTCAGTGGAAGCAAGCTGAAGACCGAGCTGAGTCTTATCTACAGCACAGAAGAGTTCAAGGCCTGTTGTGGTGCTGTGGACTTGTTCCAGCTGTTCAAGGAGAATAATCTTGAAGAAGTCTTCTCAGAAACTGTCGCTCTCCTGAAGATCCTCATCACCACACCCATGACCACGGCGGAAGCTGAGAAGTGCTTCTCAACATTGAAAAGAATTAAAACTTTTCTCAGAAACACCATGACCAAGGAGAGGCTGAACGCTCTGGCCATGCTGTCAATGGAGAGCTGGTGACTGAGATGACTGACTTTAACCAGAAAGTCATTGACAGATTTGCAGGCCAGAAGGAAAGGAGGGCAAAATTTATGTTCAAATAGAGGCCAGTGTTTCGGCAACATTACAGTGTGTTGTTTATAGATTCATTTTAATGTTTTGTTTTTTTGCTTAGCTATGACGGAGGACTAGAGCGATGTATCTGGCTGATATTTGGGTTTTATACCATCGGATACATGTATATATACCAGTGGGTCCTCTGAGTTATTCGCTACTCAAAGAGTTTGTTTGTTCACATATTAAAAAACATAGCAAACTAGTACAGTGGATAGCCGACACACCTGAGTCTTCCCTCGGGCTGTGCTGGACTGTGAGGAATGCTATGGGAATATTGGTTATATATTAGTTAGTTTGTGTATTAATTTCTTGTTTACTAACACTAATGTAAGGTTTCTGTTAAGCAGAGATGGCACTAGATAGTAGTTTTGTTCAAGTTTTGGCCCGATAAAAATGCCATTTATAGCCTATATGTTATTATTATTATTATTACTCAATGACTGTATATATAGATGACGCGTCTCCCGTTTCTCTCATTGTATGAAATTGAGGCCAAAATAGAACGGTTTTGGCCTCACGGTCACACATGTTAGCATATTTAACAGCAGAACAGCTTCTTTGTGTTGGTCTGAAGCAGACGTTCACAGATATGGAAACTTCAATGGCTGTAGTGATTGTTTTAGTTACATTTCCTCTCATCGTTCCTCCTCTATTCTGCTAATCCGGCAGATCATAGCAGCATAACAGCACAACAGCATAAGAACTAACTATAATGACAGAAACCATGTTTGAGAAAAATGTATTTGACTTGTATTTTGATTGTTTGACCCATGTCCCACCTGTGAACATGGATCTGTGCTTTATGACCTATACTGCAGCCAGGGGGCGATAGAGAGGTTTTGGCTTCACTTTTAGGGAGCTGTCATGTCCATCTTTTTATACAGTCTGTTATTAATACTACAAATATAGGTTAGATGATGTACAGGCTACCTATATAATCTTGATGGGTTTTTCATACAAACTTAAAAGAATAAATCTGGACCTACACTAGACCCTTTTCTGTGTGCAATTAATCAGGTAGAGGAAAAAAATATTTAACCTTTCTAGTCTTTCCCTTGATATGTTGGACTGTAGCTTATGGTGGCCTATGGCTGGCTATAGACTTTTTTGAAGGTCCCTAATGCAGACAGGTACATTTTAATTTTAACGAAGTGATCAAATAGGCTGAAGTAGCCTATTTATAGGCCTAGGGTCAGGTTCAGGGGTTTGGCCAGGGGTGTGTTAGCCTTCAGTAGGCCTTCATTTTTTAAAATATGCTCATGTCTCACTCACAATTTCAGATTGGCGTTTATACCAAAATTGGTTCTCCACAGTGGCTCATTTAATGAGTTCAGTTTCCTTATGCATATAATGATAACCAAGCATGAAATTCATTAGGCTATCGGCATGGGAGAGGAAAAATGCATGGACTATAGACCCCCATTGCTGATGAAACATAAGTAAAGACATTTCACCAAAGGTTTGTGTTATTCTATAATTTTACACTACGATTACACAGAAGTGCTGCGTCATATACATTTGTGAATTCAGCAGCAGGTAAATTGCGCCCCCCCAAAATCTTTTATCACCAGCCACCACTGGGGCCACCGTATGATATAGCCATAATTTAAGATGATTGCTGTTGGATGCTTAATTGAAGTACATATTCCAACATTATAAGAAAGTAATTCTTAAATCTTTTCTTTTTATCTGTAACATTTACTTTTTTTTGGTCTTTTTACACTAACTTTAAGATGTCTGTAGCTTATTGGACAACAGATGTTTTTCTTCTTTCATTCTTCATATCCCTCCACTGTTCATGTCCCTCCACTGTTCATATCCCTCCACTGTTCATGTCCCTCCACTGTTCATATCCTTCCACTGTTCATATCCCTCCACTGTTCATGTCCCTCCACTGTTCATATCCCTCCACTGTTCATATCCCTCCACTGTTCATATCCCTCCACTGTTCATATCCTTCCACTGTTCATATCCCTCCACTGTTCATGTCCCTCCACTGGCTCCCAGTGGCCGCTTGCATCTAATTCAAACCCTTTTGCTTGCTTACAATACCGCAACAAAAACAGCTCCTGCCTACCTGAACGCCCTCATCCAGGTCTACGGTCCGTCCCGCCCACTACGCTCTGCCAATAAAGGCGCCTGGTACTCCCATCACAACAGGGCTCTAAGTCTCTTGCTGTGTCTGAAACTGCGTACTAACGTACTGCCTACTACATACACAAACAGTATGTACTGCATACTGCCTACTAACCTGACCATTAGGATGCCGTTGGCATCATACTCAGAGCCGTCTTCTCCGTATCACGTGACTTAATCGTTTGCGTATGTCCGGTCTGATCTCCGGTCCTCCCCGTCATAGTAGAAGCTGAATAACCTCAATGCATTTTGGGGCGGTTGAGTACAACCAGTGAGCTCCCGTCTCATACTCAAATATCCGGGCCGATCTCGTATACATCCGGGCATTTCTCGCATACACAAAATTGCAGACAATGAGATGGGAACGCATGACATACTCAATTTTAAGTCACGGTTAGTATGATTAGCATGACAGTATGCGGTTTCGGACACACCGTCTAACTAGACTCTTCTCCTCAGTCGTCCCCAGGTGGTGGAACGAGCTACCAAACTCCATTCGGTCCGCAGAGTCCCTTTCACCTTTAAGAAGAAGCTAAAGACCCAGCTCTTTATGAACACCTCTGACCTTATTGATATTGATGCTATTGATGATGATGACATCGAGGATGTAGTTTATGCTGACTAGGATTTTCATGAGGATGATGATGATGACTATACTGATCTTGTTGATGTTGCTGATGATGATTTTTATTTAAATTTTTTTTAAAAAGCAGCAGTGTCCGATTGCACCTGAAGCTGTTTGTTGGCTCTTCATGACTTCGTTCCCTCCTGTCTCGGTCGTTGCTTGTGTTGTATTAACACTCAGATGTACGTCGCTTTGGACAAAAGCGTCTGCTAAATGAAACTGTAACATTGTAACATTTTTTATTTGTGTTTTTCAGGTGTGGAGGTGACAGAAGAAGAAGAAGTAGATCCTCACACTCATCACTGTTCTGTGTTTGACCACCAGGTGGGTCTCATGTTTTAATCATCAGTGCTGCAGCAGGAACAGAGATACAGGTAGGAGAGCACCTGGCTGTTTGATTACTGATTGTAGTTTTAATCAGGATGAGGGATCAACTTGTAGGACTGTATCTCTGATTATCTCAATGAAACTGTTGTGAATGATAAAACAATGGAAGTAGCATATCATTATTGTAACATTGTGTAACATTGTTAGCCCATGGAATTAAAATCTCACTCCAGCCAAGTGCCAAAAATGGCAACCCTGGTGTAAATTATTAACAGTATGTAGCCTCTCCCTGCTCTCTGTTCAGGAGCACTTGCAAATAAAAGGCCAATTCATTATCATACACAATGTAAGCATGTAGAAAAGAGATATTTCTCACCCAACACAAAGGTTTACACGTGCACAAATCGCTAGCTCGGCTAATACCCATCATTTACAAACAAGTTAAACAGAAGTTGTCTGTCTAGTCTTCCTGTTTGGCTTTGTTTTTTTCACCTATCTTAAAATTTAGGAGTAAATCTGATGGGACTCATTTAATCAGCTCATCTCAGTCTGACACAGTGGATTAACAGCAGCCGATGTGCTCCTGTTGGATCAGACACCTGTAGACACTCCGGTCCGTTAGATAAGCTAAGACGCTCCTGATGTGAGCTAGAAGTTTCTATAAGGTGTATTATTGCTGTGAACCAAGTTAGCTTATACGGTAGAATCCACCGGTAAAAGCCAAACATTTACAATGTCCCGTCCTGGTTAATCTTTTTCACCATCTGTGATAACAAACACGTCAGGGAAACGTTACAAACAAATGGAGGTCAATAAAAACAAAACTAAAGGTGTTTTTAGACTCAGAACAGTTAAAACTGTGAGGAACACAGCACTGCAGCATGTTGTGAACAGGAGATGTTGAAGCAGCTTAGGGACCCGGAAACAGTTTAATGCGGAGGTGTGACATCACTGCTTAACAACCGGATAGCTAATTTCTCTCTTCATGGGAGAATCTTTATAGAGCTCACCTGTTTACATTATATTAACGCTTAAAGTGATGCATCATTAGGGGCGTGGCCTCTCTGAGTGACAGGTGGGAGCTGCTAGCTGTCTGCTAGGTGTCCCCTCAGCTAATTCAGTCACTGAACGTAACCTCTGGGCCGTGTTTGTGCTGTTGGAGCCTTTAGGAGATGTCTTGCTGTGCGCTTTATTGAACAGACCGTCCAACAAGTCTGACACACAGTTTTTACACTCATCATTTAATTTATATGTTAGCACCGATTAGATGTTTTTTAATGTGAGAACACTGCACATTATGAACAGTGTGACAACTTTAGGTTTGGAGTAGAGATTTTGTGAGGGGGGTGAGTGCCTCATATTTTTGCTTGAGCCCTGGTCCTCAAAATCTTTGTGCACGTCCCTGTCAGATAAAGAAATACAGTATACCGTGTCAGACCCCCACTCCTGCTCCTTTATTATCCTAAGGTCTGCTCCTGACCTCCTGCAGCTTAAGTCTTTGTAGACAATGTTCAGTTTAAGTAAAGTGTGAAAAGAAACTGAGTCACACAGTTGAAGAACAAGTTAAACTTTGGTTAAACCGTCACGTTGCTGATGTAAAGGGCCGTTTAAAACATAGGCTACTTTATAAGACAGTGTATACTCTGATACTCCACTCAGAGACCTGTCTGCTCCCTGATTGGCTCAGCCTCTCTCTGTGTGTCAGCGCGTGGTGAGATTACGCGTCCTCGCTCTGACCATGCCCCTCCCCTGCTGTCTCCTAGGAAACGGGGCGTGGATAGCGCGCTCGTGAAGCAGGTGATCGCTGTGATTGGCTGAAGGGTCGGATGATGCAGAAGCGTGCCATCGTTCCATCCGTACTGATGAGCTGCAGAGGAGCCGCTGAGTGAGGCCGGCTGTCTGAGCTCCACACAGGAAGGCAGGAACCTGTTCAGCGTCTTCACTCTTCTCACCCACTCACGGTAAGTCACTGTAAATAGCTATGAGGTTTCAGCTGTGAATTAAGTGAAAGTTGTAATGTTCCTCTCCCAGTAAAATTATAAATGTATCATATCTTATATTCAGTCAACTTCTTTTATTTATTGGGGAATATTGAAGAATGTGTGGGTGATGTAATTTTGCAAATTAAAGTGGATTTTCTCTTTTTAAAGTGGAGAGAGTCACTACTGTGCGTACTACTGCTTTTTAGTGGTCATTTGTTATCTATTGTTTAATATTTTAAGTGATGAACAAAAAATACTGAAAAACTGTCAAAAAAGTAAAATTCACTCAATATTCCATTAAGTCAGGGCTTCGATTTCTGTCGTGTATGAATGATTTGCATGTTGGAGAATAACCATGAAAGTATTTCCTGCTCTTCCGTCCGTTCTTCCCTGCATGTATCTCTGAAATAGAGTTTTATCACAGCAATGTTTTACATGTTATTAACCACAATATTGCCCCTTTTTGAAATAAAAGACGGTGAGTGATGGGAATTTCAGCTCTGTTCAGGGATCAGATCATTTGGGACAGCTCAGCAATAAGAGCCGACTCTTTCAGCTCCCACACGGCTCCTCATTTATAACGCATTCTGCTTTTAAAGTCTAATGTAACAATGACCTGGCTGTTATATGTGCACATATATCACTTGTAATTAAACAAAATCTTATTATTTCCATTTCCTTTTATTTTGTCTTGTATTAATTTACAAAAAACAAAAAAAGGAACAAATATTCTTGTTCACTCATGAAGTCGTTTAAGACCCCCACGCTCCTAGATTGTGTTGCATAAGAGGGCGTGGAACTAGTAACTAGTCTGTACTAGTTAGTATTTGGGAACACATGAAATGATAATGACTTCCTGTTAAAACAAGTAGATCCCTCAATATATCAGATGTCGTTTCAAATCTGATCTGATTAGCTTAAAAAGACTCAATTGATACAAGAACAAATCAAAGAAAAGCCAGTGAAACAAAAAAAGAGAACTTAATATACACAGTTTGGTGTTTGCAGGAGGTGTTTGTTCCCTTATCTTAAATAGAAGAACTACTGTGTCAAAATATTGTGTAACAAGTGGAGTTAAAATCCTGCTTTTAAAGTATTTTTTATGGGAAAGCTCAAAGACAGATAAAGTAACCGGTATGCAGATTGGAACCTTACAGGCTGAGTAAGGATTATTTTCACCCCATAACTGGATCATTACAATAATATGAATTATGATTGATGCATTAACACGTAGCAATAGTAGTCAATGATGGTTTAAACAGCAGTATATATGATTGATGAAAGAGTGGAATAATTCTGTCATTAAGTTAAAGTCTAATTGATCTTCTGTTTTGTGTTGTAAACCCTGTTATATAAAGGTGTCCCCTCACCTCCACCTTCTCTCTCTGCTGTCTGATAGCTCTGCAGCACCATGCTGACCCGTCTGTTCCGCATGCACGGCCTCCTGGTGGCCTCCCACCCCTGGGAGGTGATCGTGGGCACAGTCACCCTCACCATCTGCATGATGTCCATGAACATGTTCACCGGCAACGACCAAATCTGTGGCTGGAACTTTGACTGCCCCAAAACAGAGGAGGTGAGTGGAGGAGGATACATGTCACATATCTGTGGTTTGTAGTAAAGTAGGCCCAGACTGAGCCTCAGGACTGTCCTCGTACTTATAATGCAGAATATATGCACTTTAGTTTTTCCTTAAACCTGACCCAGCTGTGACCTTTTTATTTCATTTTCTGAAACAGTCACACTTTCTTTTAAGAAACGTTTGTGTTAAAATAATAACCTATAAAGTTACATTGATGCCAGAATACAGACTTTTCGCATTTGACATAACTTAGTCCATTAAATATTAATATATTTCACCCCTATTTAGTCGTCCATATGTTCCAGTGTAACATTCTGATGAACAGTCAGGTCACTTTAATTTGGAAATCTGCAGGAAGTCTCTGCGGTTGCAGCAGTGCAGCAGTAAATTTAAAGGAGCAAAACTCTCAGAGTCTCTTCATAACTGGCTGATAACAAACAAACACAGAATCCAAAGATTAGGTTCATAAAGTACGCTTTAGGTTACAGCAGGCACACAACGTGATCTAACGCAGCACTTCAGGCTCTAAGAACAGGCAAGTCAGGTACATAAACAAGTCTTGCAAGCAGTTGTCCCTGACTTCTGAGAGCCAAGGGACTTCCTGCCTCCGTGCTAGGCTAAGCTAATCAGTTGCTATAAAGACATTGAAATGGTATTAATCAGAACACAACTCTCAGAAGAAAAGAAAAAGGACGTTTCCTATATTGTTAAACTATTTCTATAACATATGTAAACAGACGTCCCATCTGTTGATGCAGGAGATCATTTTGTGAATAATTCTGTTTACATTCAATCCTGTTTAAATACTATAAAAGCCACAAAAATCATTCGTTTTGCAAAGCTTTGTTTATTTAGTTTTTTTTCCATCATCTTGTATGTACAGTTGATGACATCATTATGTTGCGTTACTGCAAAAGACGTGAAAAGAGACGTGGCAGACGGCTGCTGCTGCGTTCTGGCCCTGAGAAATCATTGGTCGCAGATTCAAGGGGAAAGTTTTCTTGCAGAATTCAAACACGTAGATTTTTCTCTTTTTGCAGCAAATCCTGAGCAGTGACATCATCATCCTGACCATCACACGCTGCATCGCCATCGTCTATATTTACTTCCAGTTCCAGAACTTGAGACAGCTCGGATCCAAATATATTTTAGGTAAAACACTCACTTTATATGTTTGTGGTCCTCTGGCTGTAGAGGACGTCAATCTTTTGACCTATCCAGCTAGATAAGCTAAAATGCATCACGTCTCGTCTCTTACAGGCATCGCTGGACTCTTCACCATCTTCTCCAGCTTCGTTTTCAGCACCGTGGTCATTCACTTCCTGGATAAAGAGCTCACAGGCCTAAAGTAAGGACACCCTCGCTGCATGTGATTGTTTTTGATCATTATCTCTGTTCAAACTCAGCTGATTGTTCTATTCTGACCTGCAGCGAGGCTCTGCCCTTCTTCCTGCTTCTCATCGACCTCTCCAAAGCCTGTGCACTCGCCAAGTTCGCCCTGAGCTCCAGCTCTCAGGTACGGAGAAATATTCATAAAACAACATTCATCATGGAAAACAGAAACAGCCCTGACTTATGCCCGGTTCATTGTACTGTGACTGTTCCAGGATGAAGTGAGGGACAACATTGCCCGTGGCATGGCGGTGCTGGGACCCACCTTTACTCTGGACGCCCTGGTGGAGTGCTTAGTGATCGGGGTGGGAACCATGTCAGGTACCTGCTGCTATTAGAGTTACTTTGATTTCCTGAATGAGGTCTTAGTTTTGCATTGTTTTTATCTCACTCACGGAGGTCAAGTAGAGGTGAAGGTTCGCTAGTTTTAATAAAAAAAAGGAGGTTGCTTGTATTTGGGAATGAGGCAACATTTATATGAAGAGGTGAGACAGGTGAAGAAAACAAGAGCAGTCAGCTGATCAGGCAGGTAAAGACAAACAGTCAGGTGAGACTAACTTAAACAAAACAAATATAACCCAAAGTGTCTGTTTTCAACTTTATCAGTTAACACACATTTCCTGCTTCAGATTTAACCCTTCTTGTACCTGACTGCAGTAATGTAGCAGTTCGTGTTGTTACATAACATTAATTAATCTATAATTAATTTCTCACCAGTGGAAATGTTCTACATTAATAGAAAACTTTTATCATTAACTTCTCCTCAAACCCTATTTCAGATACCTATCATTTCATTTTGATGTGTTTGCTATCAGTTATGTTTGTGACATCTGCAATTCCTTTTATAACCAATAAGAATTAAAAAAAATAACTTCTACATTTCTACTCAAATATGGATTCTTATCTATCTTGATTTACGCACATATCCAAAATTAATACAGAATTCTGTGCTACCATAGGAAATGGTTGGTTGATATGTCTGACATATTGGAAATGCATTTTTTAATATCTATAATGTTTAGGTTGAATTGTAGCTGATCTTACTTTAGTGAAAACAGAAGAAATTACTGATATCTGACGGTACATGTGGGACATCTGTAAATCAGTTTAGACGAGCAGAAATGTTTTGTGAAAATACATTTATAACATGTCTAAACTAAACTGGTCACTTCAAATGATCACATGTTAAAAGGTCTTTCCTTATAGAACAGGACACAGACAAGACAGGCAAACTGCAGTGTTCTGATTTGCTGATAATGTGACCTCTTCGCTTGTGAACACCTGGGTGTGTGTCCTGTGTGTCTCAGGTGTGCGTCAGCTGGAGATCATGTGCTGCTTCGGCTGCATGTCAGTGTTGGCAAACTACTTTGTGTTCATGACGTTCTTCCCGGCATGCGTGTCCCTGGTGCTGGAGGTAAGTCTGCATTATTTCACTTTAATTGTGTGTACATGAGTGTGTGTGTGCCAGATTGATGCATGATGTTGTGATCCTGCAGCTGTCCCGTGAGAGTCAGGAGGGTCATCCCATCTGGCAGCTGAGTCACTTCTCCAGAGTGATGGAGGAGGAGGAGGACAACAAGCCCAACCCTGTGACGCAGAGAGTCAAGATGATCATGGTAACTAACTCTCTTAAGATGTATAGTTATTGTTAAAAGAACATGAATGTGACCCCTCCTCTGTTCTCTGCTGCAGTCTCTGGGCCTGGTGATGGTTCACGCTCACAGTCGCTGGATCGCTGAGCCACTCTCCATCAACACCACGGTGGACCTCCCACAGGTGGGCATGGGGCTGGACCACCTCTCACCCAGGAGGATTGAGCCTGAGACACCGCTGTGGCACTTCTACCTCACCAGGTCAGGATGGTGATATACTCTCTCTTAACTACATGTTTGTGTCCTTTTCCTGCATCGCTCTGGAGCTTCATTCTCTCTGTGAGTCAGGATGACGATGAAGTTAATCTTTATTCTCAGAGTTGTTTCTGCTGTAAAGTTTACCATGGGGCTGTATGGGGACTGACCACAGACTGTATGAAAAGATAGACGACATGACAGCTCCCTAAAAGTGAAGCCAAACCCTCTCTATCGCCCCCTGCTGACTGGCTGCAGTATAGGTCATAAAGCCCGCCTCCTCCATGTTAACAGATGGGACATGAGTCAAACTATAAAATCAAAATACATGTCAAATACATTTTTCTAAAACATGGTTTCTGTCATTATAGTTAGTTCTTATCATGCTGATTTATGTCAAAGTGTTCATTTTTCTGACAAGTGTAATTTTAATTAGTAATTTGATGCTGTAAAAATGATGATTGACAGCTCTGTTAGCAGAGTGGAGGACGAACGGCGAGGGGAGACGTAACTAAAACAATCACTACAGTCATTGAAGTTTCCATACCTGTGAATGTTAACCTCAGACCAACACAAGAAGCTGTTCTGCTGTTAAACACGCCGTTGTGCAGGATCCTTGCTGTTTTTTCGTTAAGTGTGTGTTTTGGTTAGCGGAAGTGGCTACAGCGGCGCCACCCGCCGATCTCTAGTGCAAAACTCTGACGCTTCAAATGACGTCACCATCGCAAGATGGCAGTGCCTATCATGGGGCTATTTTGGCATCACTTTCGTACAATGGGAGCAGTCGTCCATCTATATATACAGTCATTGGGATTGACTCACTGCTGGAGACAGCCTCAAGTGGACAAGAGAGGAACTGCAGGTTGTGGTACTTCCATTTTGGCTTCAGCCCAGGAAGTTGCTGCTTTGACTCAAATTCTAAGACACTCTACAGACTTATTTCCTTCCTTTGTATCTTATATATATCGTATACGTAAAATAAATATGTTGTGTGTAGCTTTTTGGGGCTTCAACGCAATGATTCTTTAATGTCCCAGGACATGTATAAAACTTTAAACTGAATATTTAAGTGAAAAAAACATGGGAAATCTTCTGACTGAAAAATAAACCTTGTCCTCCATGTCAACGCCCCCCTCCCTCTGCAGGATGCTCACCATGGACGTGGAGCAGGTGATCTGTCTGGTGCTGGCTCTGCTGCTGGCTATCAAGTACATCTTCTTTGAGCAGGTGGAGATGGAGTCCACTCTCTCTCTGAAGAACCCCATCATGTCCGCCCCCGCTCTCACCCCCCGACGGCCCACTGACACCTGCTGCAGGAAGGAAACGCTTGCTCCACGGCCCCCCACCCCCGCCCAGAGTGTACCTGCCCCCCCACCTGCCAACAACGCAGAGAGAGGTGAGTGTGAGTGATGCAGATGATGCAGCTAAATTGTATTACTGTGGTTTCTAACTCCACCTCGCCTGCCTAGACGTGGTCATCCGGCCCCTGTCTACTCCACCTGCTGACCCACAGGTGAAGAGCGTCTTCGCGGTGGGGGAGGAAGAGGACGAGCTCAGGTGTGAGGGCGATGAACCGAGCCTCAGCACGAAGCCCCGAGACGTCGACAAATGTGTGTCCATCCTGAACAACCCCGAGGTAACACACAACCTCCTCTAACAGCTGATCACCTGCTCTCAGACGGCTGAACTGTTACATCACCTCGGCCCACTTCTTTGAGTCGTTTCCCACCAATAAGACGTTGTGTGATTTAACTCGTCTGTAATGAGCTTAGTCCCTCCACTATCTCTGTGAGGCTGAGCCCATTAGAGCGTGACGCCAGCAGAACAGACACTTTAAGTGATTCCAGCGACCTCACATCCCTCAGCTCAGCTCATCACTTTCTCAGAGCTCACTTCAGCTTTCATCACATTTATTTCTCCAACACAGAAGGACATGTGTTGGAGAATATTACTGATCATAATCACATGCAGACACAGAGGAATCATTCATATTATAAGAAGTAGAGAATTTAAGTGGCCACCACTACAAACACAGCAGTAACAGCAGCTGATGATCACGTTTACCTGCTACAGCGAGGACAATAAACACCACAGATATGACCTGCAGTGAGTCCAGATGATCTAAACAGGGAAGTAGTACCTGCTGCAATTACACAGCAGCAGGTAGACAGACAGGTAAGACTTATCACAGTCCAGGAGTCACAAATATCAGATTCTTTATATGCAAACCCACTTAACTGACTCCTACAGGTGAGAGCTAACGAGAGCTTTCCTCCGGCTGTGTGTCATGCACAGCTTTTTCTCTCTTCTAAAACACACAGCTGGAAGCAATAAGTCAGCTGAGTCGCTCTCACTGGCTGCAGTGATGCAGAATATCTGCAGAAATAACAAAGGCACAGGGCGGCGGACCTGCTCTGGATGTCTGACCAGCAGTATCCATAGGTGTTATTTAGCACTTCTACATGCAGGATATGATGATTATGGTCTTTGTCGTCCCCCCCATCTCCACTATGATTGCAGTTTTTAGCGTTGGTGGCAGAGATACAGAGATTTTTTTAAGTGCTTCATTCTGTCTGTTGCAGCTGGGGCCTCGTTTCCTGAGCGATGCGGAGGTGATGCTGCTGTTGAACTGCAAACACATCCCCGCCTACAAACTGGAGGCCATGATGGAGCGACCGGAGAGGGGCGTGGCCATACGCAGACAGATGATCTCTGCCAAACTGCCCTGTCCCTCTGCTCTGTCCTCTCTTCCCTATACTGACTATGACTACTCCAAGGTGAGCACACACACACACACACACACACACACACACACACACACACAAACACACACTCTTGCATCCAGTTTTACAAGTGCTTTTTAAGTCATCATCACTTCCTGTTCTCCAGGTGATGGGAACCTGCTGTGAGAATGTGATTGGCTACATACCCGTCCCAGTTGGCGTGGCCGGACCGCTGCATCTGGATGGAAAGCAGTTCCAGGTTCCCATGGCAACCACAGAGGGATGCTTGGTTGCCAGCACGAACCGTGGCTGTCGAGCCATCGCTGTGAGTGTGAGATGATGTTTTCAAAGGATGCTGATAAAGACTAAAAGAGTTTGTTGGTTTGTTGGCAAAATCTTTTCACTAAATATTGAAACATAGCATAACTAATATATGACTTTTGATCGGACAACCATCTCACACATCAAATTTTCTTCTTTTGTCTTCTTTTTGTAACTATAAGATATATTGGGAACAAGAATATATCTTTCTGCTCAGTTTAGATCAGAAAACACTCGTATGAGTTATGGAGGACATTAACAAACCAGTTATCTTATTCCATGTTTGATGTGCTGATTTCAAATACCTTGAATCCTAAAAATAACTGCTGTAGCTGTTTTATTGTTTTGATTTCATATGAATCAGAACACTCTTGTGATATCTTCATCAGTAATTAAATTGTGTCCGTGTCCCGTGCGTGCTGCAGCTGGGGAGCGGAGCCAGCAGTCGGATCCTGGCTGACAGTATGACTCGAGGACCTGTGGTGAGGCTGCCGTCCGCCTGTCAGGCTGCGGAGGTCAAAGCCTGGCTGGAGAGCGCCAACGGGTTTCAGGACATCAAAGCTGCCTTTGACAAGACCAGCAGGTAAACTATGACACCTGTTGGGACAGAGAGAGTTTAAAGTGTGGTCAGCTGTGTGTCTACACAGTGTTTCTGTGGTAAAGAGTGTGTGTTTGTTGTTTTCAGGTTCGCTCGGCTCCAGAAGCTGCTGGTCGGTCTGGCTGGAAGAAATCTCTACATCCGCTTCCACTCAAAGACTGGAGACGCGATGGGCATGAATATGATCTCTAAAGTAACTAAGGGCTGTGTGTGTGTGAGCGAGCGAGCAGAGAGAATTTTATACCTTTAGCTGGGCAATCTCTATTTAGGATTTATCAACATTAAATGCACATGAAAGTAACATAACGTTCATGCTTAATGGCAGTAGTTTGACAGAGTGGTGCACATGATCACAACTGCAGAAGAGTGTACGATGCTGTCTAACATGTGTTCCCCCTGCAGGGCACGGAGCAGGCTCTCATCAGGCTGCAGCAGCACTTCCCTGAGCTGCAGGTTGTGGCCGTCAGTGGAAACTTCTGCACCGACAAGAAACCAGCCGCCATCAACTGGATCGAAGGACGAGGAAAGTCTGCCGTTTGTGAGGCCACCATCCCTGCTAAAGTGGTCCGAGAGGTACAACCAGTTCAGACTGCAGCCTGCTGTTCATTTGTTTTAAACTTTGCACAGTATTTACAATAATTAGCTGTTCAGTTCTTTATTCCATGACAAGAAAGCAAGTGTAGGAAACTTAAAAGCTGGATTTATCCAATGCTGATGCTTTTACTGGGTTTTATTTGCCAAATATTTGACTTTAGTTATATTATCCTCAGGTTAAATACTTTGATATGTCTCACCACCTTGTAAATACTGATATTATATAGAAATGCTTACTCTTATATTACCTTTATATAATAAATGTCCTGTTCGCTCCTCGTCTCTGGGCTGCAGGTGTTGAAGACGTCGACAGCCGCTCTGGTGGAGGTTAACATCAGTAAGAACCTGGTTGGCTCGGCCATGGCAGGAAGCATTGGAGGATACAATGCTCACGCCGCCAACCTGGTGGCTGCCATCTACATCGCCTGTGGACAGGTGAGGCAGTTATACAGACATGTTCTTCATGCATTTATTTTGATGTTTTTCCTGTGTTAATATGTGTATGTGTGACATCCAGGACCCCGCTCAGTCTGTGGGCAGCAGTAACTGCATCACTCTGATGGAGGCATCAGGGCCTACAGGGGAGGACCTGTACATCAGCTGCACCATGCCCTCTATAGAGCTGGGTACTGTGGGAGGGGGCACCAACCTGGCCCCCCAACAAGCCTGTCTGCAGGTACACACACGCACACACACACACACACACACAATCAATTCACTAGCAAGGACCACCGATGAAGATGTGTGTTGTGTGTTGTGTGTGTGTTTATGTGTGTGTGTGTGTGTGTGTGTACAGATGCTTGGCGTGCAGGGAGCCTGTCAGGACTGTCCGGGTGAGAACGCCCGGCAGCTGGCCCGGGTCGTCTGTGGCACCGTGCTGGCTGGTGAGCTCTCACTGATGGCTGCTCTGGCTGCTGGACACCTAGTCAAGAGTCACATGACACACAACAGGTGAGAACAAGAAATTTTATATTCAGACATACATTACTTTAGAAGCTTTGGCCTGATGCACTCTGATCTGTTGTGTTGTTCTGCCTGCAGATCAAAGTTGAACCTGCAGGATAATCCAGGAACCTGCACCAAGAAAGCGTCCTGAGTGTCTGGGAGCAGCTCACCCCCCCACCCCTAAAAAGAGACTAATCAATCAAAAAAAATGAATCTGGGACGTCTTCCAAGTGCTTTTAACGAGACACACGAGAGTCTTTGGACCAATCTGTATGCTGGACGTTAAAAGGATCCACACGAGCTGATCAGATATTCATGTGGAGGTTTCTGTTTTTTGTTTCACGGAGCAGCTCAGTTATTTAATTTCCACATTAATGATGCTATCGGGACAGTTTGGGTTCCAGTGAAACATTTCTGCTGTCCTGCTGCCAAATGAAGCTTTGTGAAACAATTCTATCTAACAGGTGAATGTGTAAATGTGTGACACAGGAACTGAACTACAGTGCTGCCTGCTACACTCTGCATCTTTGATTTCTTTGTCAGTTTGTTGTTTTCAGCAAGCTGCCTCGCAGTTGAGCAGACTCGAGTCCTTGGTTCAACCACAACAAGACATAAATGATGCGTCACTAAAACATGAATGAATACACTATGAAGGGGTGATTATTTGGATCCAAGAGGCACTTTAAAAGTGCAGCCTCTCTTACAGGCTGAGTCGACTGCTGTTGGTGGTTTAAAAAGAAGGGAGTGTAAATACAGGAAGCTTCAGGTGCCTGCTAACACTGTGCAACGCATCAGAAGATTTTACTCTAAAATGACGCTAAAGTTAACAGGTCAGCTGACCTCTGCACCTCTGCACTGTGTTTACAGCAGCAAAGGAAACAACTCTGAAGAACACAGTTTCTCAGCTGGTTTACTGCAGAGATAGTAAAGTTATGCTGTCTCTGTGTGGTGATGCAGACGTATCAAATGTTCCGTGCTGAGCGTGCATCACTGAAGCTTATGCATGTACTGTGACACCGACAGGTGCTGTGTTGTTAAATAAATTCAGTCACTGTGAGTCTTCCTGTTGTTTCAGCAGATGGAAAATATTTTGGATATATTTTGTAATAAATACAAAAGAACTTTACAAAGACAGATTGTCCTGTTGTCATTCTTTGGGCTGGAGTCGTGTCAAGGTTTTATGACAGCGTCAGATACAGAAGCGACAGCAGGAGGATGCACATAAAGGCCAAATCACACCAGGTTCACTTTGTGAAGTAATATAACGAAACATATTGATTCAGGCTGCACAGTGGTGCAGTGGTTAGCGCTGTCTCCTCACAGCTAGAAGGTTCCTGGTTTGAATCCCGGTTCAGACGTAATAATAATAATAATAATACAAATTATTTATATAGCGTTTTCATAATACTCAAAGGCACTTTACAGTTTTAAAACTACTAAAGAAACACAATAAGAACAGAAGAAACACAATAAGAGGAACAATTAAAACAATGAAAACATCAGCATCAGAGGTTAAAGCAGTCCTAAAAAGGTCTTGATCACAGATTTGAAGGAGGTCAGGTCGGTACTCGGATGTGTTGGGGTAGAGAGTTCCAGAGGGAGGGGGCAGCTATAGAGAAAGCTCTGTCACCCCAGGTTCTGAGTGGTGGAGAGAAGAGGTTTGCATCAGAGGAGCGGAAGCTGCGGGAGGGAGTGTGACGATGGAGCAGGTCTGTAAGATATGAAGGGGTTTGTGGGTGAGAAGGAGGACTTTGAACTTGATGCGTTGTGGAACGTAGTGGGCCTCTCTGTGTGGACTGCATGTTCTCCCCATGCATGTGTGGGTTCCCTCCAGGTACACCGGCTTCCTCCCACAGTTCAAAGACATTGACATTGCAACTGTTGTGAAAATTGGCTGTTCTAAAGAGAGAAAACGTCCTCTCCATTATTGCCACAATGTCAGTGTGACTTCAAAGGGTCACTTCATATAAAGTGTTCCAGAAGATGTAAACACCATGAAGCTGTGTGCATCTGAATGTTTGAACCTCGTCCTCTTCTTCAGCCTCAGCTCGACGTGATCAATGAGTGGCAGGTGTATGAGTGACAGGTGTCGACAGGTGTGTGTCGATGAAAGTTTCTCCTCTAATGAGATGATCCGGCTTTAACTCTCTCCTCCTCTCATCTCCTCAGCAGAGTCTCAGTCAGAATCCTCCACTGATCTCTCACAGCTCGGCCCTCACCAGAGAGCAGCCAGCCAATCAGACGACAGCTCAACACATCGCACCAGCTGAGAGGCGTCTGATTGGCTGAAGCCTGGCATGGCCTCTGCAGGTCGGAGTCATGAATAATGTGGGTGTGAGCTGCTCTGAGAGAAAGGGTTAACAACTGCATGTCTGTTCTCTGCTTGAACACAACAGATGCCTGAATAAGAACATGTGACATGAACACACTGAGTTGTATGTAATGGTATTAAGGACGTAATGAACATACAGCAGTGCTGTGTCTCTCTCAACACACTCTGTTTGAACAAAAGAACTTTAATGAGCTTCATTACAGACGTCCTGGGACTGATTTTACTGAAGATTATTCTATACTTTTAAAAGTCAGAAATAAATTAAAATGTGTTCATAATTTGCTTTTAACAGACAGAAGTCTTTACAGGATCATTATTTTACATACTTGAATAAAAGAGAAGTTCACCAGAGCAGCACAATAAAAAGCATGAAAAACTGAAGACAAAAATACAGTTTGAAGATTTAGAGTTTTTTATTTTGTTTTCTGAAGAAATTTTACAATCTGTCAAACAATTATTAGGCCGTAATGATTTATTACAAAATATATATATCCGGCTGCAGGGTGGTGCAGTGGTTAGCTCTGTCACCAGCTAGAAGGTTCCAGGTTCGAATCCCACTTCAGACGTAGTGGGCTTTTCTGCGTGGAGTCTGCATGTTCTCCCTGTGCATGCGTGGGTTCCCTCCGGGTACTCTGGCTTCCTCCCACAGTCCAAAGACATGCTCGTTAAAATTTAAATCTTTGTCAGTGTTTTCATAATTGAAACACAAGATATGTTCATGCTTTATTGATCCCCAGGGGGGACATGCGGGTGTTGCAGCAGTACAAAGACCGAATAGCAAGTAAGTAAATACAGTATAAAAATAAGAATAGATGAAATATAATAATAATAAAAATAAAAAACGAGGTATGTACAGCTGTTACACAAGTAGGATTAAGTGACAAGATAAAGGGACAGTTATGGGATAAAGTGACATGATATGCATGATGAGATAATACAGTATGGTATGAGGTCGAAGGTTTACGATATGGTATAATATAAGGTGCAGTATAAAAGTGGAAAATAGTGCGTAAAAAATATAACAGTAAAAATTGCAGTTGTATAGTCTAACAATAACAATAACTTTATGGATCCCCAAAGGGAAATTCACTTGTCTGGCATGAATGAAAAAGTCTGATGTCTGTGGGTACAAAAGATCTTCTATATCTCTCCGTCCTGCAGCGAAGAGAGAGGAGCCATCCTCCACAGTTGTTTCTTTGGTCCATCAAGGTGTTATGAAGTGGATGATCTGTGTTGTTTAGAATGGCCTCAACCTTCTTCAGTGTGCATCTCTCCACCACATCCCCCAGTGAGTCCAACCTGGCTCCAATCACAGAGACAGCTTTTTTCACCAGTTTGTCCAGTCGCCTTGCATCCTTGTGTCTTATACTGCCTCCCCAGCAGACTGCAGCATAAAACAGAACACTTGCCCATCTTACTGCAGATGTCCAGAGATCTGCCTCCTTAAGAAAAAGAGGCGGCTCTGCACTCTGTAGAGTGCGTCTGCGTTAAGGGACCAGTCCAACTTGTTATCCATTCCGCCTAGACATTTATAGGTTGGCACCACCTCGATGTCCACCACACAAGTGTTAAATGGTAAATGGTAAATGGACTGTACTTATATAGCGCTTTTCTAGTCTTTGCGACCACTCAAAGCTGCTTTTACACTACATATCACATTCACCCATTCACACACTGATGGCAGAGGCTGCTATGTAAAGTGCCCAACTGTCAATCAGATATCACATTCATACCCGTTGGCTATGCCACCGGGAGCAATTTGGGGTTCAGCGTCTTGCCCAAGGACACTTCGACATGTAGCCTGAGGGAGCTGGGGATCGAACCTCCGACCTTCCGATTGAAAGATGAACGACTCTACCACTGAGCCACAGCCGCCCCTGCCCCCTCTTCACTGGCTGAAGAGGGGGCTTGGACCTGCGGAAATATATGATCATCTCCTTTGTCTTTGAGGTGTTCAGTAGGAGGCAGTTTTTGTGACTCCAGTCACTGAAGGCTTTCATCAGATCCCTATATTCTGATTCCTGTCCATTCCTGATACAAGCCACAATAGCAGTGTCATCCGAATATTTCTGGATGTGGCAGGACTCAGAGTTGTATTTGAATTCCGCGGTATACAATGTGAACAGGAATGGATCCAGGACAGACCCCTGTGGAGCCCCGTGCTGCTCATTAATGTCTCAGAAACACAGTTTGGTATACTTATACATTTATATATATAGTATATGTATACAAATATAGTATACAATATAGTACAGTGTAATATAATACAGTATACAGTATGGTATGGTAAAAATATCGTAATAATGTACATTATGAACACATTCGTATAGAATACTACAATAATATACTATGCTATATTACAGTGAATGTATCAATAACCCTTTGCCTTTGTATAAAGACATGCATTATATTCATATATTTCCACAATGTTTACAAAGTGCTTTGACAGACAAAGCAAAGGCAGGAAGATAACAGAATGAGTCAGTGAGGCTAAACAGAGAGCAGTGTAGAAAATTCAACAAAAGGAAAGAACACAAAGCAAAAGGTCAACAAGAATAAATGCAAATAAAAGGAATAAAGTGATAAAACAGGCAGAATAATAAGGGCAGTTAAAGCAATAAAACAATACAAACAGACAGATTAATAAAAGAATAAAAGATGATAAAAAGACGACATCACATCAGAGGAAATAAAAACAGATAAAGACCCACACAAGATTAATAAATAAGTACAATTAATAAAGAAATAAAAGGACTTAAGACCAGATAAATAGATAAAAAAGCATTTTAAAAATACATTTAAGAAGGTGACATCACATAAAAGTCTGTATAAGTGGGTTTTAAGAGGTGAAGTCACTGACTCTGCAGCCTGATCGCCTCACGCAGGTCGATCCAGAGCAATCCCTCCTAATCATGTGTACAATACTGTCTTTATGATGTAATTTAATATTTCCAGTTTTCCATCACTGAACGTCTCCACAATAAAGAAAAAAATCCCTCAGGTCGAACACAAATTGTTGTCCAAGAGAGAGCTGGTTGGTCAGAGGGGGACAGACATGTGGGTTGAACTTATTATGTGGATTGTCTAACATATCTAACAATGCTGCTATGATAACCTTCAGAGGGGTTGGGATATGTAGAGTTTGTCTGAATGCAGTCAGGAGGTACAACCAGGATCTTTAAAATGAATGTTGCCGTTTGGAAAGTGGTCGGCTTTTTCAGGACTTGTTCTTCACATGATCCGCAGTTAAACAGACAAACTAAAAAGTACATATACAGACTGTTTGTTCTCCTCCTGAATGATCATTATGTCATACTGTAAACTTTTGCAAACATCCTGCATATTTCAAGTAAGTTGACACTTACAAATGATAAAGAATGTACACTCTGAGGGGCCCTGGGGGGCATAAGGGCCTGAGTTTGCACGGCTCTACTTTGAGAAGGTTTCAAAAAGGTACTCGCTATAGTCGATGCACAGGGCTGGGATTTTCGTGATGCACTCCCGCATAATATGTTTTTATTGCAAATATCTTTGCTTCAATAATATATTTTTATTGCAAATATCTTTGCTTCACTCATAAAAGGAGAACTTAAAGAAGTTTAATCTACAGAAGTGAGTTTGTGTCTAAGGACCATTGTTAGGAACCCATTCAAAGTAACCCTGAAATAATGATATTATTACGGAGACGGTCAGTGAGATGATTCCTCATTCAGACTGGACATGTACGACTCGCCCAAATCTTCATAGTGCTGCTATTCATTAAACACATTCTTACTGTCTAATTATACTGAGACACTCATTTTAACAGTAGCCTTCATGCAGATACACTATTATTTCTGCAGAGACTTTGCAGTTGGTTACAGGCAGACTAGTAAAGTTTATTGTGTATTTGAAAGCCTACAAGCAAGGTGATTGTAGGTAGGCAGGCCAACTTGTAACAGAGGTAACTGAGTATAAAAGATGGATATCCTCCTGGATATGAAATGAGGCTGATGAGTGAAGTGGAAGCTCAGGACGCTGAGGGCTGATAAAAAGAGGGGACAGGTGTGGTGGTGAAGAAAGGATGGAAAGTCTGAGGACATCTGGTGGAGAAGTGGTGAATTGCAGGAGATCTTGGGAAATAGGAATGTGACTAAAGATGAGGAACAAGATTTGTCAAAAATAATAGGATGAAATTTTAAGTTATGTTTTTCAAAAATATTTACGTTCCGCATAAGGCCACTGATGCATCGTTCCAGTTGGGTACAGTCGAGGTTCACTTTATCTTAAGCACACAAACATGTTTCCATGCTTCACATTCCATGCTTAAAACACCAGCTTTTTATTTCAACTAACGTAGATTCAAAGTTATTCGGAATAATCTTTTACAGCTCGGTTTGTTCGGTCAGAGAGAAACGGCTTTCTGATTATTTTTTGAGTATTTTCTTAAAGGGTATTTATTTTTACTTTTACATTTTGTTAATCATTTTTTATTATTCATACCAGTGGTTTGTTCCCTCTTTTTTATTTCTGTTTTATATCTTTGTAGTCTGGTTAAGTGCTCTACCAATTAAGTGAAAAACAATTATAATGGATATTTAAATAATAATAATAATAATAATAATAATAAAACCTTCTGGGGTCCGTTTCACAAAGCAGGTTTATTGAAAACTCTGAGTCTGTTAACCCTGAAATGAGGGAAACTCTGAGTTTTCCGTTTCACAAAGGGAGGTAACTTAAGCTCTCGGCCAGTTACCGTAGTAACAGACTCTATGAACCTAACCTGGTCGCGAGCAGGTTTTCTTCAGGAATCTCAGAGTTTCGCTCCGTCTCCTCCCTCTAGAATATAAAACCCTCATTCGACTTCCTCATTCATTCAGCCCGTCTCACGCGTGTGTTTGAGCGGTTACCGAATTAAAAGAATAAACGTTGCGTCTCTGTGCTGCTCTGACCGCTTTGCAAAAGTCTTTTATAATTATGATTAAAAAAATCAAGAGACAAATCTGTGTCAAAGTCATCATTTGTAGATTTTTTGGATTTTTTTTTTTAAACTAACACATTCATTTAATAAACATGAATTATAATGTATGTGAAGTCAGCATCATGTTAAGGATAAAGCTAATGCACATTAAAACAGCCACTGAATGATATTTCTTTAGTTTAATATTTAAAATATGATTGAAGTGCTTCCATGTACGTTTTTTTCTCCCGCTGGATTGCTCCTAAATTAATATAAATTTTAGCTTCCGGTCGTGACTAAGTATAAAATGAATAGACCAGTTCAAACTTGCACATTTACTCGAGCAGCAGTTTCTTCCCACGCCGCTTCTCTCTTTTTTGCAGCTGCAGCCATGTTACTTTATTTTTCTAAAAACATGCTCGTATTCGCTGAACGTCCGCGTGAGGATTTCGAGCTCCACTGGTGTGACGTAGGAGGACCTCTTTTTGTGTACCGTTGCCATGGTGAATCGTGGTATCGGGGTTCCATTAATGCTGACTTTTTACAGTCAGCGTGCACGCACTTAACTCCGGGTGAACCTACTCAGAGTTGATTGAACTAACTCTGATCAGCTGTTCTGGAACCGAAAACTCAGAGTTTCCTATCTCAGAGTATATCAACTCAGAGTTCAGGGTTAGATTCAGAGTTTGTTGAACCTTCTTTGTGAAACGGACCCCAGGTGAGTCATGTTTCCTGCCTTGCAGCTGTTTTCATTGGGATTTCTATTAGAGACTAGACCCTCCACTAGGTGGCAGTGTAGACTTTAAACGTGAATTTTCGGCTCGCCAACAGACACAGAAGAAGAAGACACAGGACACCGGTTTGACTAAACTTTTGATGAAGGTAAACAAGCGGTTGGTAGACCATGATGTTCTTTAATAAAACTCCCTGTATATATTCACAGATCCGTCACCTTGCAAACACACCGCTAAACATGACGGCCGCGCAGAGAACGAGGAACATCTGTCACCAGGTAACGTCTGCTGGCTCAGTCCATCCTAACTGCTGTGTTGATGTTATGTAGCTAACCTTAGCTAACGGCAGGACATTACGCTAGTTAGCTAACTGTTACATCATATTGCATAGACCTCTAAGACCGAGATAATTAATATTTTAATGTAATTTAATGTTTCAGCTCAGGAGCTTGTCACACTTCACGGGGCTTCATCCGTTCACAAAACACACGCAGCATCCCATCCTTCAACCTCCGATCAAAGTAAGTTCAACCAGACTCCATTCAAAAACTTGACACTTTAAGGATATACTTCTTACTAAAATGGAGATAACGCGTAGGACACTTAATTTTGCCCTTTTCACAAATTGTAAGGGCCTTCTATTAAATTCAGTCACACATAATGTTAACAAAAAACTACATAAGGGAAAAATAGACATGTTGCATCCTTATTCAATTCATCGTCTCAGCTATTTTAGGTGGAAGAAGAGGAGTGAAATTCGGTCAATAAAGGATCAAGTTATATTAAAACTGACAGTAGGGTATGAAATTATAAGGTGACAAATGCAGGTAGGTAAAAAGTGACCTGTGTGTATTGCAGTAAGGCTTTTCTGTTAATAATAATTATTAACAAGGAAGTTTTTGATTAAGAATAATCATTGATTTACATTAGATGTTATACTGTCAGGTACCAGTGACTCTGTGTTTACGCTTCTAAAGTTTTATTCCATACTATAATACTATTATACAACCATGAAAAAACTTAATTTAGTGTCTGTCTGACCCTGGTTGACAGTAAATACTGTATAAGATGCAAACGTGTGAGAGAAACTCCCTAATGCGATGAGAATGCCTGATGTTCAGTTTCTGTTTCTGTGTCAGTGTTATGAGAGCAGAGTTCATGGTAATAGATGGAACAAACACATCCACCTGACAGCTCTGAGGCTAGAGAAACCAACACCTGTGCAGATAAGGTAACACGCTGTTAATTTATTTTCCCAGCATTACTAGAAGGTGCTGAATGATTTAACTCATGTGTACCTTTGTGACTCTGTCTGTAAGGGAGCTGTCAGAAGCAGCGTACGAGAAGGTGGCGGATGAAACGTTGGATGCTCTGGCTGATTATTTTGAAGACCTGATGGATGAATCTTTTACTGGAGCAGAATACGATGTTGTCTTCTCTGTAAGTAGCTCGGTTGAAGGTATTTACACTCTAATAACGGGTCAATGGGCATCAGTTGATCATAATATTCATCCCACTTCTTGGATAACTAGTAGTATAAGGGGACTATAAAGACCTGTTAAGTAGACTAGATAGACGACAGAAGGAACTATGACTTTGTTTATATGTGGGGACAGACTTTTCTAACTGTGTCTGAATTTTAGAGATAGTCAATTGTACTGTACGACTTTGTCTTTAAAGGGCTCTCTTAGTTGTTTCAGTTTATTTTGACCTTAGATGGAATAAAAAAGTGCTATTTGATTCCACATATTTACGTATTTTTCTTGTTGCTGTTATTGATCAGTTTGCAGTAGCCAATAGAGCTAAAATTACAAAATCTAACTGCTTGTTAGCTCGGACTACTGTGCATCATGGGGGAGGGATAGGGTTTGAAAAATCCTTTATTGGATGCAAAATTTAATATCTTTGAGTGCTGGATGAGTCATCAACATTTTGAATGGCTTCCAGGTAATCCATAACGATCATTCAGAATACATTCAAAATGACTTTATTTGATCATTGTCAGCCCAGAACGTGCTTGAGAAACATAAACATCTACATGTTAAGATTAAGATTAATCCAGCACGTTCCTGTCCACTCTGCCAGGTAAACTTTAAATAAAAATCAGCTTTACAAATATTTCATAGGTAAGAACATTTGATGAACATGTAACACCTCAAGGACAAACGGTGTATTGAAAGGGTGTACCAAAGTGCGTCCACTAAAAGTTCTTGTTGTTTCCACTGACAGGCTCAGATTGTTATTCTCAGTGTGTGACAACATGACAGAAAGGATCCCTACAGAGATAGACCTTTTTGTTACAGAGGAAGATGACTTTTTTAACCATAAACAGAAGTTACATCGCTCTCTGCACACACACCGGACAAAAGCAGTCATTTTACCTCACAGAACATCAGATGTTGCTAGTCTATCACTGCCTTGATGGTTTAGTTTGTGTGTCTTATTGTGTGTCACACAAACGTTCTTTTGGATCTGAGC